>NC_135519.1:3670584-3838084 GCF_051989575.1 Stigmatopora nigra | reverse complement strand
TCCTCTACACGGCAATCAGCCTGTAAAGACAAAAAGCGAAAGATTTAACCTTTTTTTGCCTTTTAAAAAAAAAAAGTACAATACATCTTCATCGTGTTTACTTGTCACCATAAATAAAAAAACATTATCCCAGGCCTGTGCATCTAAAAATAACAACTGGCTGTCAAAAGCACTGCTGGTAGTAATTTGCGGGGGGAAAAAAAACAAGAAAATTGAATGAGTTAAGGCACAGTAGAAAGCAGACGGCACAGAGGCAGCAGCAGGCTGACGGTGCACCAGCGGAGAACCGGTTAGAGACTTTTAAATTGTTGTCGGAGTCACTGTCAGCTGACGTGCATCGTGTGTCAAAACAAAACGCGTGGTGACTATTCGTGCATGACTACCGATGCTAAAATGCAACACAAATATATTTAATTCATGTGTGCCCAGGACTAAATTCGAAGAGACGCTTCCCGCGCGCCGCTTTGGCAGCTTTTGACTTGACGCCCAAAATATTCTTTCAAATATTCAATATTACATCTCAGTCACGGATGGAGATTATCACTATTTTTAGCCATTTTTTTTTGTTTTTCTTTCATATATTTGTGGGAAATACATTTGTTGAAAAGGATTTTTTTTTTTTTTAATTAGGTCATTTTTTTCGCATAGAAAAAGCCAAAAGGTAGTTTTTTTTAAAGAAGGAAATGGCAAATAGTATTTTTTGTTCTCTTACATAAATGTATGTGAAATAAATTTGTAGTAAGTGATTTTTTTTAAAATTAGGTCATTTTTTTCGCATAGAAAAAGCCAAAAGTAATGTTTTTTTTAAAGAAGGAAATGGTAAATAGTATTTTGGGGGGCCTTTTTTGTTCTCTTCCATACATTTATGTGAAATTAATTATTTGTAAGTGATTTTTTTATGAATCAGAGGTCCTTCTTCTTGCATAGAAAAAGCCAAAAGTATTGTTTTTTTAGGGAGGAATTGGCAGATAGTATTTTTGGGGGGTATTTTTTAATGACTATGATATATTACTTTGCCCTCATCAGCCCTGAAGCGAGCAGCTTAACCTCCCAGCTTCACCTTGTGAACATACTGAGTGCCTCTTTTGGGACATTGTTGGGGAGAAAGTCTAATTTGTTCAAACATTGTGATAACGCTTAAGGGTTGACAACCTATTTAGTACCACTGACAACTGTAAAACTGCATATGC
Organism: Stigmatopora nigra; assembly: GCF_051989575.1. NCBI lineage: Eukaryota > Metazoa > Chordata > Actinopteri > Syngnathiformes > Syngnathidae > Stigmatopora > Stigmatopora nigra. Next base: position 3,836,894 of record NC_135519.1, on the reverse strand, counting down.
CTCACTCATTGACTGCCATTGATGCTTATAAAACTCCATAGGCCACCAACTTGTCCCATTTCAAATGCAGTGGACATCTATTACCGTCAATGATGCTAAAAAATAATCATTTAATGCCATCACTCCTATTTTTATTGCCACTGACGTCTAAACATGAGCCGAATGATTGCTCATATCTTAAATCGCTTCAAGTGGGATCACTTGTACCTCAAGGCATTGCTGTATTTTTTTTTTTTAAACGCGGTCAATTGCTTCACTTCAATGAAAGTACTATAGAAGATACAGATGCCATCACTTCAGAATAGCGCCGCTTGTGTGATAAAGTCTGCACAATCGATTCCGCTGCTACTCGCTGTGTTGCAAGACAACCGTGTCAATACTGTAATAGCTTGCGATGCATGAATTAAAGCAGATTGATTCTATTTTTTTTTTCGATAGGGGTGGCAGCACCAAACGTTGGAATTTGATGTCATATGCCCGGCCGCAGCCTTGAGAACATGAACATGTTTTGTATTGATTTCACTTCAAAAAATCTATTTTTTCTTCAGAACTGGGCTTAAAATCAGACAGTAAAATCAACAGGGTGGAGAAATGTTGTTATCGAAAATGATTGCATGGCCAGTCAGAGTGTAGCAGTATAAACATTTATCCAAAAGAGACGTATGTTAATTTGAAATGTTTCAGATTGTAATTTAGGTTGAAAGAAAGAAAAAAATATTTGCATGGATGATTCACTTCAGATTTCACTGTATAATGTTTGAACTAATCAACCAATTGATTCACTTAATCGAATTTGATTTGCCAAAATGGCAGAATCAACATTGCCTGACAAATACACATTTCCAGGACTAAAAAAAATCTGGTTTTTGACTCTAGAATTGAGTTAAAAATCACAAAATTAGACTCCTAAATTTGCTGAAAACCATTTACGATGCACATGTTTTCATATCAAAGCATAAATTTATGGTTTAACCAAACCAAGGCAACAGATAAAAGAATTTCTGTCAGTTTATGATCGGAATATTGGACTCAAACGTAGTTTGCAGTATGGACCAGTACTGCATGGTCAAAACAGAAGCCCAATGATGTCATCATTCCTATGGTCAACGTTTTAAAAGCGCAGATTTTAATCCGCAAGAGCGTAATTTGTTTGGATAGAGCTCAGTTTGGGGGACTGTAATCAGAATAATTATTCTGGTTTGACTCCAGCCTCGGGCCTTTTAGCTAATGACAGCCGCGACACTCATGGCGAAGCTTTCAAGCTGTCGGAACGTGTGTGAAATGTGCGGATGATGTGTTTGTATGTGTCCTTGCGTGTGGCTGTGTTTATAGTGTTTATGTCTCATTTATCTACAGGGATTAGATAAATATTACTGGACAAACGTGGCAGTTCTTGAGTTTTGTGTGTATGTACGCAGCCACATTAACTACACACAAATCTGATGTGTACAACTATACTTAAAGACCAGCTTTAAAAGATTCATTCATCCTCTCTTCTTCACTTCTCTGTTTTTGATGTTTAGTGACTAATAGGTGAACATCCTTCCTTCTCCTCTTCCTCACCTGACTCAGTGCAGTCTTTAGTATTATCCATGTTTTCTTGTGTACCTACGCTCTCTCTCTCTCCAGACAGTGCCTCTATTTTTATTTTTTCCCGTACTACATCTTGAAGTCGTCCGCTTTTAAAATAGCAGTGGTTAAATATGTTGTCTTTGTTCTGTCTGGCTGGAAAAACTCAAAAAAATGCATTGACAAATAGCAAAACAACATTCTTGGTCAGGTTAACTCAAATTGTGACTTTGAACCATAAATTCTGGCTTCAAAGCCAACTTGAAAACTCAAATACTGCTTCAACAACCAAATTTTTAACCTTAACCAGAAAACTCTTGGTCGAAACTTCAATCCTAACTAGTCATACTTGTAAGATAAACCAAAGATTGGAACCATACCCTAATTGCAACACTTGATTGTTCCCCTAACCTTCGTTTAAAAGAAATTTAAAAGAACTTAAACTACTAAACCAGCTTTAAAACCTAAACACTGATCGTTATAGACCAAATAGAATCACAACATTTGGCACTCAAACCCACATAACCAACGTATTCAGGGTCTATCTATAATTTGGGACCTATCCAAATGTAGCCAATCCCAGTTTTTCATTTGTGCTCTCATCTATGCACATAATAATAAAACTCCATCGAAAAAAAATCCCCAAGACAATCCTCTTTATTTCACCGTCTGCTAAGCTCTTTAGCGACCGACCACAATGACCGCTACGCAAACTTTGCCTGTTCCAAAATCGGTCAGTAATTTGCTACCATCGAAAACAGGATTTTTATACACAATACATTAGCGAACTATGTTACATGAAATTTACTCGCCATGCATTTCATCAATGCCATAAATGACCAATTTATTAGATTATGAGGTCTATGAGTGACCCTAGTTCCACCTACCAGGAGGACCTACATTTAAAAAAAAATATTTTTTCAAACCTAACAAAATAATTTGAATTGACACTACTTTGAAATTTAAATTTTATCTATTCAAGTGAAGTATTTCAAATTCAAATGTAGCTATTCAAATTCAGATAACATTTCTCATGGTACAAATATCAACCAATACCGCATGTTCATAGAGGGTTCATTTTCCACCTTGAGGACAACACACATAGACACACAAACACACATACACACACACTATCACATTAATGCTGCAGGGTGGCCACAACTCCATTATTTCTCTGAAGAGGTTTTTCAATTCCATGGCTAATGCTTGAGGGATAGTGTGTGCTTTAGTGCACTGTGTGTATTTATCTGTGTGTGTGTGTGTGTGTGTTTGTATTTGTGCTTAGAAAAAGAAATAGAGATATACTATGATGCCGGTGAAAGAGTTTGGCACAAAATATGTGCCGACACTGATTGTTATCTGGTGTATTTACTTAACTCATTGGCTGCCATTGATGGCAAAAGACGTCCAAGGACCAGGAGTTTTTTTGAAGTTGCACTGCAAAATAGTGACTCTATTCCAGAGATGATGTTGTATTTTGCCCTCCTTCTAGATGTTTTAAGATAAAGGATTAAGGCCACAATCATTCCGATTGCATTGATCAGGTTAGAAATGGTGCCGGGGTGGCGGCCTGATTTGTCCCATCACCACTAGAAGATGACTGTTGTTACCTCCCTGCAAAATCTGCAGGACGTGAGCCCGGTGTCCGCCTTTCATTTAAGCCAGTGGACACTTTAACAGGTTCTGGTGCTATGGTTGTTCAATGATAAATGTTAAACTCTATTTGTTGACATCTAGCAGGTTACTCCTGTTAGCTGAAGATTATTTAATACTTTTCCCCAAATATTTAGGTCCACATTTTCTCATTTGCAAGAGATTTAGGTCAAATCAAAACGTTTATGACTCATAAAATTTGACCTTCAGAGCCTGACTTTGTTACAGGCAGCATGGGTTCGATTCCCACTCAGTGGGGCGCTTCAATGTACTAGCGACCAGTTTAGGGTGTACTCCAATAGGCTCCGTATGAACAAAAACATATTTTTACATATATTCCTTCATTCATTTTCCGTTCCACTTATTGATAATTTTCTTGCTTTTTTATATCCACTTTCCATTTTTCTTTCTTCCCAATACCACCGGCTCAAAGACAAGCCCACTCGCACTGCAGCAATCACACAGTCCAGCAGCTTTCTCGCCCGGCATGTTCTTCCACTTTACCTCCAAATCAATTTCCTGTCAGGTTACAAGTGTGTCCTCCAGCAAAGGGTCACGACCTCCACCTGCTGACGCCATCTCCTTGCTTGAATTAAAAGCCTGCATCGCATTACACTCACACACAAACCGCACATTGTATTACCAATAAGAGGATAAAGAAACCCAATCAGGCTTTTAAGGTTCATTTAAGGCGTGGATGCGGTCGCACTTTCACAGCGACGCCGATTGACCGACCGACCGACGGATGGATAGATAGATGGGTGGCTGGAGGCGTGCTGGGAGATGCGAGGGTGGAAAGATAGACAACTAAAAATAAAACATGTGGGCTTGCAAAGACACCCCGGGTGTGGATCAATTCGGAACACTCAACCGTGAAAAAGGGCCAAAGGTGTCCATCTAACGCATTTTTGTTGTCCCACTGGGAGGTCTGGCTTCATTCGATACTTGCGATATGTCATTAGAAGTTGGATTTTGAGACCAGATAGGTTAGGACTTGCAGCAGTTAAGATAACACCATCATTAGCGCTTCATATTGCAATGCAGTTATTGCGATACAAGTGCAAGAATGTGATGAGTTTTACAATTGTGGGGGAAAAATAAAACTACTTTAAAATGTTCTGGTTTTCTTCTTGTAGGAAAGTAAAATATCAATTGACACACTTGTTATTTTCAATTCAGTTGCCTTAGACTTTAAATTCAGAAGAATTGTCAGTTTCAACAAACCCAACTAATGTTTTATATTAAACAATAGTTCAGTTGACCAAAGTTATCTCAATTTTTAACAAGTGTACAAACTGAAGTGCCTCAATATTGAGACTTGGATAGAACAGCTAAGCTCATTGGCTACCATTTATGGGTGGTAGATGTCCAATTTATTTTGAGTGGGAGTGTTGGCAGGAATCATTTCACTGCCAGTAGAAACGATCAAACATATTGCCGTCAATGCTCCGGAAACTTGATCCTTCACTCTGATTTAAAATGGATTGGGCGTGCGCATCGTGTTGACTCTTGACAATGATTTTAACAATGAAGTGTGACTCAATTTAACCGGAGACAAAGCGAGAATGACCAATATCGACCACCTCAAAAACTCACAAGCCACACTACAAACTTCTCCTCCTGGGACTACTATTTGATCCTTTGCCATTTGACCTAAGCTATGAGCGAATTGCCAGACTTTTCATGCAATTTTCCCCAACTCGTGTGTGACTTATCATCCAAGCACGAATTCAATTCAAAGAACCGACTCTCTCTGCAGGGATAGAAACATATTAAGGCTGGTCACAGCTCAGAGGTCGGTCTCAACATCCTTTTGCCCGAGTGCCCTTGAACAGAACACTGCATTTGACTTCTCCCCCCCGAGGATCAGTCAGCACTTTAGATGGCGCCAACGCATGACAGAAAGTTAGCTACACTGCAGTGTCACATTCATGCAATGTTCTCAAGATTTCACATCATGAATATTGTCATTAAGTTGGGAAAAAATCTTGCAAATTAGCTTGTTCAGTACTGGATGAATCCGAAAGCTACTTAAAGTAATTAGGAAATATTGCTTTAATAATGTACTTGTATTCTCTTACAGTTATTTCTTAGGAAAACTGCATGGGAATTCCTTATTATCATCCCAATTACAACATCGATACTAATTAAAAATCTTTAAAACTGCTTTGGTAAAATCAAAGACTCCATTTTGCAATCTACTGGTCAATAGCCATACTTTTTTGGAATATACTCTCCATCAGACCGGAATAACTCTTCTAAAAACTTTTGTGAAAATTAATGAACTTAATGTTTAGTTTTTTTCTCTTCAAATAAAAATAATTTGGAAAAAAATACATAAAAGCAAAAAAAAAATGGTGTTAAGAAACATTTTCGTAAAGGGAGAAACCCATGGATTTAGTCCAACACTTGGGCATCTGGTGCATATTTGGTGCTGATCTATCACAGCCCGAGGCTCTTAAAATAAATCGGTGAGTGTTAGGAAACAAAACAACAGATGTACGCTTGCTTTTATATCAAGCAGCTCATTACGTCCGCAAGCTTTTTACCATCCCGTCCGTCCATCCATCCTTCATCATGACTGCACCTCTTTCTTTAGATCCCTGGATGCCTTTTAGGCTTGTCATTGGCGAGCGACCTGCATTATCGGACTGACTCCGAATGGAGATTTAGATAAGAGGCTGGGAGCTGTAGGGGAGCGGCTACAGAATACCAAGAGAATACCGGCCAGCAGAAGAAGAAGAAGCCTGGGCGGAGGCTAGTAAAAACCCCTAGGAGTCATTGATCGGTAGGTGGGTTTTGGTAGGGAATCAAAACTCCCAATGTGAATTGAACTGAAAATATCAAAGAAGTGAAAGACTTCCAAACTGACTTGAGTTATGAGTGTGACCACAAATTGGATTAAAATTTGAAGTCAATTATTTGTGACATATCTGACATTGAAAAGGTTGACACTCATATCTCAGTCAAGCCATTTGCTAATGACTACATCATAAATAACAACAACAATAGGCTTTCCGGGTCTTTGTTGATGTGAGGGCTTTGGCCTTTTGAGATCGATGGAGGCAAAGTGTTGTAAGCTGATTAGAGATGAGGGCAAGGGGTCAAAGCAATCTAAACGTTCTCTCGTCCTTTTTAAAAGGTGCAACGTCAACTAGGCTGGCTAATCGATGTTACCGTTAAAGGGTGAGGGTCGAGGAAACCACCAAAGACTCTTTATGTACTGGGGAAAGAAGTGACTAAAGTACTTACATTTGTACTCAGGTAGTAGAACATAAACATATATGTCTGTAAAGAATAGTTAGTAGAAGTATTGATGTTGCCATTGAGAACTGAAAGTAGAGTACAATAGAACAGATTGTGAAATGTTATGTAAACCTTTTAACATTTACTGTTCTGCTGTCTTGCTTTGTAGGATGTGCACTTAGAAAAGTAAATAGTCAGATAATGTAGGTATATCTAAAAAAATCACCTAGAAGTAGCAAAACAAAGTATCCCTCATCATTGACTATAAGCGGCAGACGTCTAACGCAATCCTATTTTGATGTACACTTCAAAAATTGCCTCCCAAAAAAAATGATCTGACATTTTTGTGGAGATGTTTGCACGGTGAACAAAGTGTTCTTGTGTTTTTAGTCTCTGTCGTATGGGTATTTTAAAAGCCTCGAGCAGCTTTTGCTTGCATACCGGAAGCTTCCAAATACAAAGCTGAAGCATCGACATCAGCAAATAACCTGAATCCCTCTGTGGCAACATTCATAGCTGCCTTTTGGAAACAGGATGTGAAACTACACTAATTTTAGTTTCAATATGGAAAAAGGGAAGCCATAGTATACCATGATATTCACATATTGATGGAGGAGAAAACTAAAACTCTCAAGTCAAGGTACCACTCTACCTAAAGTATAACATTGGCTACCATTCCCATATTTCTTAACCCACTCAACATGGTTTTCTCAGCTATAAAAGCCATACAATATATCCCAAGCATTTTATCAGTTTTCCAACATAAACAGAGAGTAATGTAATAGTTGTATTGATTAGTTGTGTTGCTGTTATAAATCAACAAGTGCCACAACACACGTCTACAGCGGGCCAGAGTCCCTGGAGCATCGTCCATCAAAGTTCAGACGCTATTGGTTACCGCAGCAACCAACAGGAAAAGGATTGAAAAGAGCGACAACAACAAGCATTTACATCACTCTGCTCCTTTGTCAACCATTCATTGTCAGTGTGTGTGTGTGTGAAACCCTGCACTGTAGCACACACATGTAGTTAAACCGAGTGTCCTTTTATGGCATGTGCTCTTAGTGTGATGTAAATGAGCCTCATTCGTTCCCTTTCTCTCGGGCCCAGACGCCCGTTGGTTTATGCCATTTGCCCCTCCTGTTAAACATGAAGAACTTTTCATTAGTGTGGGTAGAACAAGACCACCCGGATGTTGGTGGACGGATGTAAGCATAGGTGGTGATAGGTTTTATCACATAGTGACAGATTGGGAACATTTCCTGTGTATTTTCATCGTCATATTTGCGTGTCACAAACTTTGACCTCTATTGTTTTATCAGTGGGTGTTTGACCTCTGCGGTAGGATTTGGGGTTGGCCAACATAAATGTGATGAGACATAAATCTCCACATTTCCAGATGATTGACAAAAACGAATTCAGAACCTGCTTCCTGACATGTGGCATATCATATGCTGCTCCCTGTATCCTTTATTTTAAAATTCGATGGTGATTTGATGGCAAGTTAGAAACATATCTATAAATATACACCCACACCCGCCCACTCACACACACACATACACACATAAACACAAAATATAGGGGCGATAGATAGTAAACGCTTGGCTTCCTTGGATACTTTGCATTTGATAAAGCAAGCAAGTTTCCTTATCTTGCGAGGTGAATACCAATATATGCGAATGAATTGAGGCCCTGAGAGAGGGAGAGAGAGAGAGAGAGAGAGAGAGAGAGAGAGAGAGAGAGAGAGAGAGATAGAGAGAGAGGGAGAGTGAGCGGAGAAACCAAACATGACGAAACGTCGGTGAGCGGAGGAGGATACAAACTGCAGCCTCATCCGTCACGGATGGAGAAGAAGTTAAAGATTTTTACCCTCAGATGAGCTCAGCTGCAGCTTTGAACTTGTCTTTGCATTCAATTCAATCTTCGTATCGGTTGAAAATCTGACATAGATTCCCTATTTAGCCACACTATTATTTTTATCTACTGAACTTAACTTCCATACAAACCTACCATAATGCCTAATCTATTATTTCATTTAACATTTGTTTACTAAGCTTTCAATTCCAGATCAACCCAAAGAAACGGGTTTTATGTGATGGAATAGCCATTGATTCTCAGTTTTAGAAGGCTTATTCTAAAAAAAAAAACATGAACAAAAGCAAAACTCAGCAAGATTTTAGCATTGGTTTAGATTTTTTGCCATATTTGATAGGACATTTTCTGCTTTGACAATTGCGTTTTCTACTCATGAACTATTTAAAGCAGTTTAGTATGTTAGGTCTCCCATTCTCAGACCAAAGATTTGAGTCAAATATTCACCCCAGTTTGAACCTTCTGTCCTAGCTTTTATTCCAGTTTCTTCATTTAGTTACGACCCTAAGGTAGTCTTCCCTCCGATTGAACCCTAGTATTGTGCAAAACTGCCGTTATACAAATGGGTTCAAAAGGTTTGACAAAAAAAGCAAAATACTAGCACACGTCGAGTGGAAGAAAAGAAAAAATCAGACTTTGCTCAGGATTGTGTGTCTGGCCAATCAGGATCATTATAATACATCTGCCAAAACCGCAGCGCTCATGCGAGCTCCAGCGACCGGGGCTAAGGGGGACTCTTCTTATGGAAAACTCATCAAAGTGAAATTCAGTCAAGGCCAAAGCAAACATCTGCTCAAATGGCAGCAGGAGGTTCATGTGTGTATACGTGTGTGTATGTGAGACTGCTGTCAGAGCCGCTTTGTCTCAGCAGAACTTTTCACAGCTGCTAAACCCGCATTACACATACGGACGCACATGCACACACAGGTCGAAAGCCCAATGAAGAATAAAGTGCTATATGCCACTAGTTTCCATTCCTAGTCCCCCTTCTGGAATCACTTCATGTCTCACTACTCCCACCCGCAAATGTTCTTTCCTATTTGAATTCTTTCATCTTCAGCTACCCCTAAAATGATTTGCTAGTAGAATAAAGGCTACCTTGTCTTTTAACGACTGACCTTACCCATGCAACCTAATGTATCTTCCATCTTCCAACTTGACCTGCCATACCTTATGATCCACCAAGCCTTCCCTTCCAACATACCTTACCTACATAGAGACCTTCACTTGGCTTATTTCCCTAATTATCTTTCCCCCTTCTTACCCTACAGAATGATCTTTCCAGGATATCCAGTGCAGATCTCTACTCATCCAAATACATGACTGAATGGCCCACCCTACCTCTCGCACTTTCAGGTAATTTGTTGCCATTTTCCCTATCTTGCCTTGTCCAATGATTTGCTGGAATCACAAACAAGACATTGGATTCAATCCAATGCAGACGTTCCCCCATTATCCTATCTAAAATGTACAAACTAGCACAACTGATCTAACTTTCCTTACCTACCAACCTTACCCATCGCTCTCCCCTACCAACTCTAATTTCTCTATGTCCTATCATTTCTCGCATCATTGCACAGCCGTTTATCTAACTGGGTCCAAGGTTTCTTCCTTCTAAGAGCTCGACTGCTCCGCAATTCAAAAGCACTTTAATTCTTGTCAGGACACTTAAAGCCGGCCTTGAACACACACACACACACACACACACATGCTCGTGCATGCTCAAGTACATTACAGAACTTATTATACAACACATTTATGAAAATGATAACACCACACTGGCTGATTTATAGTATTTCAAAATGGTATTTTCGGGCCTAACTTTAAAGTGTTCATTTTAATTAGTCTAGGAGAACATGAGACTATTGCAATACTGAGATTTAAAAAAAAAAGTGCTTCTGACCTGAATCATACAGCTCTGAGTGTGTCACCATACTTGTATATGGATTATGCCGTATTGGCCCGTTTAATTTTGTGCCTTCAGGCCTCAATCTTTTATTGTGGGAATACAAATAGGTCACATCAACGTTGTACCATCCCAGTCCTATATGCACACATTATTGTGTGAGTCTGAAGCTACAATTGTCATTGTGATGCACACTAAACAGCTGCATAAAACACACAAAATCAAAATCCACGTCAAACAAAACGCTCCTTGTGGTTAAATTGGACACTTCTAAACCTTCTACCACACAAGTTGGATTAACCTCATTTACAAATGTATGGCTTTTGCCATGCCGTCCAATAGCCAACATTGCGGTGTGTGTTTGTTTGTGAGAGGCAATGAATAATTCAGTGGCAGTATAAGGGTTAAATGGGTGGAAAATACACTTGTTTAGACCTCAAAGAAGTAAGCAGAACCCTCCGTCACAAAGGGGAAGGAGGGTAGACGACTTGTCAGAAGTTCCAGACGTCCTTTTAAAGGATATACGAGTTAAATAAAGAAATATACATGAAAATACAAAGAATGTTTCACTTCCTGAAACTGCATGATCCTCATTCAATTTAGATCAAACTTTTTAATGCTACATATTCAACTTCCTAAGCAATCTACATTGGGCCAGTTGAGTTGACCATTACTTCCCTTCATTCAAATTATCTTTGTATAAATAAAATTGCGATTTTGGCGATGAAATCCTAACTCAAATGGTCTGGAAGTATATTTATTATTTAGTTTATCTTTTTAGTCTCCATTTCCCTGAACCTTTGTCCCTTTTCACCCCGAATGCATCCAGCTGAACATAACTGAATGTGGCAGACCCGGTTGGTGTGTCTTTGTGCATCATTGCTTTAGACTAACAACCACCCCCTCTTTTCCTAAATACCCGCACACATCCACACACACACACACACACACACACACACACACACACACACACACACACACACACACACACACACACACACACACACACACACACACACACACACACACACACATTGAAATTGTATGGAACTTTCTGAGACTCATACCAGATGTTCCTCCCTTCCTCATTTTCCCCCCTCATCTCATTTTTCTGTCCCATTTCCTCCGTCATTCATGCTCATTGGTCCGTTATTATATTTTTATAAATCCCTTATTCTTCTACTCTTCTATTTTTCCCTCTTTCCATCTCCTCCTTTTCTTCATCCCATACGATTTCACTCATTTTCCTTTCAATTCCGTTGTTAATTTGTGGTAATGTTTGTAGATTGGCCTTCCTCTGCCTTCCATTGGCTCCATTTGTGCGATAATAAAGATTGCATTCCTTCTCAATGGTGGCGCTAAGACGCTGGAAGTGTCGCCTTCATTCACTACCGAGAAAATCTCACATCCTCTCCACAACCTCGTTGGCATTCTCAACCGCGCGTTCCTTTCATTCCTCTGCCGGGATCTTTCTATTTCCCCGACGTCCTTAGTCGTGACAAACTCATTTGAAACTCTCCGAGCAGTAAAGCAACCAATAGGGGAATGCAAAATAGCCAGGAAGAGTATGGAAGGGAGGTGATTTGCACACCTCATTTTAACACTGCTCGGCTACCAGGAGGGAATCTATTATTATAATTATTCATCTTTTTGTGAAGTGTTTTCTTCGTGTTTCCCTCCTGACATGATTTCAACATTTTACCACGGAATTAGAATCAAATATTCAACGGAAAAGGGTCAGTTACACCCATAGTTGCCTACTGTCAAAACAAATCAGGAGAAGCTTTCGTCCTCTGAAAAATGCTCAGACAAAACACTACTAATATTTTCTATTCCTCTTCCTGCTGTTTGGCATATTTACTAAATCTAATTTGGAGCCAAATACTTCTTGATGTGTCAGTACAAGGTTTCAAAATGTTGCAAATTAGTTAAATAAATCCAAAAGATTGTCTATTGTACGAGGCCTGTGAATGCTCATATTTTAATCTGATAGTTAAATAGTCAGTATCATTAGTTCAATTAAAAATTTCAATGATTTTTGCGACGTCCCTAAAAATATACTCCTTCATTCAGGTGATTTCTAGTCTAGTTTGATTGGTTTTGATGTTCCATGCTAGCTTTTAGACAGAACTTTTCCACATACACTCATTTTGACTATTAAGGTTTCAATACAAGAGCAACCATTGCTTTCAATGCAAAGAAGTTTGTTATAGTTTCAGGTTATGAACGTCCCAAGGCGATTTTCATAGGCCGCATGCAAACAGGGCAGCAAAACAAGAAATAAATCCGGTAAAAATAAGTATAAACGTCAAAGCACCACTTATGACTTTACCTAAATAGTCACTTAATAACGCTTGAAACAAATGTTGAAACATACCCCAAACTAAATGGGTTTTATAGTCTTATTCTCTTCTTACCACTAATCCATTGTCCATTTTCTTCACCCCCCAAATCTCAAATATCTGTATTGATTCAGCCGCCCAAGGAACGTGACATAGATTGACGGCTACTAATTGGCTTAAGCTCAATTCCCTCCCCAGAGGCTTGATGTGTTGCGTCTCCTCTGGATACAGCTGTCCCATTATGCCCCATCTGACACCGTGACCCCTTAGAGCCTTCCAGGGGGGGTTCCTCCTGTGATGGAGATAGTGAGGTGGCCAGCGAATGGGAGAGGTTAAATACATCTAAAATGCAGACACCATCTCTTTCTCCTCCTCCTATTCTTCTGGGATAACACGATTTCTGCTGGGCACGCTCAAGCGGAAAAAGTATTAATTCTGAGGGAGATTACGTGAGATTCTCTCGAGTGCACAAGCAGGCGGTATTTGCCGATTCGTGCTCAAGACTGTTCTTCATGTTTTGACAGTTAGAGGGAAATCTCCAACTGAGAACTTGCAGTGGCGCAAGATGACCTTTCTTAGCAATTTTGATTTCTGGTTATAGACACCCTGAGGGTTGTCTATCGAGCTTGGTTTCACAAACTGACCAAAAAAACAAGTGCAGTGTCTTGGGAGTCTGGTCAGTGGTTGAAAAATGTTATTTGACATTTTGAAGCAGAGTGCAGATTTGTTACCGTCAAAATCAGCAATTAAATAATTATCTGACTAACAGTCAACATTTTTAAATGTAGATCTGTGATTGTTTGTCATTTTTGCACTCTGATTGACAATATGCATAAAAATAGAGGAAAAATAAGCCCATTTCTGTGGCAATATTTTCCAGAATAGTGAAAGAGAAGAGGTTGAGGCTGTAGATGAATAATTTGTTTGCAGTCACAGGTTGATGTACAGGAAATATCCTTTACATATCTTTCAGTTCCTGGAATAATATTTATAATCATAGGTCATTTCCTATATGGGCCTACCATTAAATGTATTGGACATGTCCCCTAAAACTGCATGTGGAAAGTCGACTTTGGCTAGAGAAGCTTTTATCGTGCTCTCAACACGGCCTTTGGATTTGCAAAGCACTCATGGCATGCTGTCTAAAATAATTTGTTTACAATTTTAGAAAGCCTTTGAACAGCAATGATCTTTGTTGGTGGGCTGCAGCTGGCTTCAGCAATTCAAACTCCAAGTATATCAAACTCAGTGCCTGGCATCCATGGCAATAGACATGCAATCCATTTTTGCTAAGGCACAATCATAATTGCTGCCATCCCTCCCAGTCAACGTCATTTTGATGTCCAATGCCATCAAATGCACTTAAATGCACCTTCCCTTTTAAAGTCTGATCCCATGGCCACTTTAGAACGCCTTGTTGCCAACCATGTTCTAGTCCTGGTACCTAACTAGATTGGACTAGCCTGTTTCCACTATCTCTGCCTAGAGTGTCCTTGAAGGAGACCACGAGTCAGCGCTTCCCTGTCGGGTATGGGACTTGTCCGAGAGCAAAGAGGATCCCCCCCTCTTAGCCCCTGATTAGTTTTGCTCTATTGAAAAGGCAAGGGCCAGAACAGAAGGTCTCAGAAAAAGGCCCCTAAGCCTTTAAATGCCCCCCTCTGACCCACCCCCACACGTCAGCATGACATCTACAGCATCCCATTCATCCAGCGAGTGACAGCGGGTTTACGTTGGCATTAAGCCGGAGTGACCCCCCCTGGACCCTAAGAGATCTCCGTGATCCGGTTGTATCCCCGCCCGGTTTGAGCGTTTTAGTAGTTGAGAAGCATTTTTTATTCATTACGCTTAATGGCTTGATTGCACAGCAAAATGCAAGCAAGTAAAGACATTGAGATGGCTAATAAAAGCTCATCAAAATTTCATGTAAACTTGGAGGACTCCTTCATCCTTCACTTTCGTGGAGCTCTCTGTGGCTTTCTTCTCTATGTGGAATGCTTTATAAAGAAGTTGTGCATCGTCACTGAAGTGGAAGTAGCCTGTCATCCAAAATGTTTACATCCTGCAATCAGATCTTGAAAGTGTAGTAGTTGTCCACTTTGGTGAAAGGTGTACAAGTATTTCACTCGAGCGTTGCTAAGGGGACACAATTTGAAAACATCACTTCAGTTTGAAACCCCCAAATTGAAAACTGGTTATGAAATCTCATTTCAAACTCCAACCACAAATCATACTTTTAAATCTTGGTACTTTGAAAATAAAATTTGTAGACTAAACCCAAGTTTAAATCAAAATTTGAGCTCTAACTTTCCCTCATTTGAAACCTTAGTACTCATCCGAAACCCTAACCCTGGTTTAATACCCCAATCTGTAATCCTTAATCCATTTTTCTAACTCCATTCTAAAAAGCCAATCCCGTCTTCAAAGCCTAATTTTAAACCTCAAACAACAAGCCGTTCCTGAAACTATAATTCTCAAAACCATACTTTGAAACACAAGCCCTGATTTAACACTATACGCCTATTAGGTGATTGCGGATTAAATCGACTTGAAGTACTAACACACAAATACACACTCACAACCACACATTTACATTATAGCCAAACATCCGTTAATTTCCACATACTATTGATCATCAATAATTGCATGTCTACGTTTAGCGTAAACGCCGCAGTCGACCCGGCATAAATGAGGAGCATTTGAACGTTTTTCTGTTTGTTTTTTTTCTAATTGATAATGGATTGTGGGGGAATCATCACCGTGATGGGAGTTTTTGGGATCAGTTGGTATTTGAGGAAAGATGGGGTTGGGAAGGGGGTGTTTGCAATCATGAATAGCATCAGGGTTCCAATTGATTAGCGGCATCGCCTTGCATGTGTGATGACCCTAATTATCCCACTTAAATGAGCCCCTCGCTGGCAAGAGCCCTGGCACACACCCCCACTCGGCGGGGACGCTGGAGGACATACAAGGGTCTTTGTCCTTCAACATTCTCTGTAGCACGCCCCATCTTAACTCTTTATCATGTAAAAAACCTGGGGGAGGTCATTTTACTCTGATTTATTGACTTAACCAAATAACACAAAAAAACGGTTTAAATGATTTCCAATTTTACATGACAATTATTAGTTCATTTTTTTTACATTTCATTGCATTTAAAAATCAACAGAAATGGATATACATTAGAAATGTGTATTAAAGAGGATACTTTTATTTGTTTTAATTTACATTAGATTTGCTTGACTAGATTAGTTTCAAGATGTTAAAACTTTAATGCATATGTTTTATTTGATTATAAATATTGCTTCAATAAAATAGGCAGAAAGGATATACATAATAGAAAATAGTTTAAATGTGTTATGGAATAAAATATTCAGCCATTAAAATAGTAATACATTTATTCATAGAAAATCTATTCCATATACAGTTCATTTATTATAGATTTTTGTAAAATGTAATGCATTTTTTAAAAATGAATTCAGAACAGACTAATTAAAATGTACCAATTTTAGAGAAAAATACATTTAAATTGACACATAAATTAGAGTCCAGAGATCTTGTTCCAGATTAAAGTATAAACTGGAGGACCCTTATCCCCCTCCTTCACTCCTCCCATTTGACAGAGGGACCCTTGTTGTTGTTGTCGTCCATCTGAACCGCCATGTTTTATCCCAGTTTGAGTCTCAATGAAGTTCCTTCCATTTCTGCCAGAAGCTCTCAAAACTAATTAAGCCTTGTCCCGGCGCCACCTCCTGGAGCTTCCTTGTGTGCCCTTTTGTTTTAAGATGAAAAAGTGGGGGTCTATGATTGATAATACAACATTTGAAACGGGGCCCACAAAATGATTCATTTCAACATTGGGGTAGCACAAAAAAGCTGAAGAGACCCAATGGGAAAAAAGGGATGTTGGCTCAGCTTTGCTTGGGAGGATCGGATGTGGACCATGAATGTTTTTCACAGCCCCCACCAAGGGCAAGAGGTGTTGTTTTGATTGATTTTCTGCAGGGTTACGCGATAGTACACAAGAAAACTTTGTGAGGAGGTGGTTGTTTTGGAATCTGAACACAAATGTGGATAAACAGTCCTTTCAACTCTGCCAGTAAATTAAACTGACATGAAAAATACCTAAATTTGTCATGTTTAGGTTTACTAAGGGGAAGAATATGTCCAAAGTAGTACTACACATAACTGACAAGCTACCTAAACATGGTTTCAACCAATCTGTAGCATTAACCAAGTGGCTTGAAGTCATATAGAAGAATTTCCTTGTTCGTTTAACTGTTGAGTGGTCTACTCTTGATGTAAGCCCACTTGCACCCTCACATTTAAACTCCATCAAGCGCTCCGCCCTGACTCCCCCTCGTCGACGCTCATCACACAAACTGTTCGCTTTGAAGCGTCCCTCCCCAAAGGTCTGAAGGATAAACATGATATTGCAATGGTGGTAAATGAGATTTCCCTGCCGTCAGTTGTCAAAGCAAGACACTTCTCTTTCACGGCGCCCTTTTCATCAAAACCCTGTTGATGCGCCACTCACGTCGCACTCAAGGAAGCTGTAGTCAGATTATCGGTGGCGTGCTAAATAAGACGTCTAACCCTTTTTTTTTATGTCAATAGAACCTAACAAGTTACCACTCATTACATTTATCTTTAGTTAACACATTTTAATAATACAGTGGAACTTAGGGTTGCGCTGTATATTTAAATAAAAAGCAACTATTTTTGCTTTAAGTATTAATTTAATTTTACATCAGAGAGAAAATAATTTTATAAAATTAACACATTTTAAACACATTTTAATATTATTGTGGAACTTCTGTAACTACTTTTTTTTCCTGTTGTGCCGTATATTTAAAAAAAAAACAATTGTGTTTATTTAATTCAGAGAGAAAATAATTTTATAAAAATGTTTTTTGTTCAGGATATAAATCCTAAAATAGTACAAACCAATCAGAGTGCATTTAACTCACAGTCTCAATCAATAACAAACTATAAACCCCTCACTATCTTCCTTAATAATTCTTAGATTTTAGGACAATTGGCACTTTAAACAAGCTGGCACCTCATTAATTATTATTCAATTCATCATTTATGTTTGTGTTTGAAAACCTACAATTTTATTGCAATATAGGCACTTTAAACTTCAAACCGAACCTAGAATGCCTTGTATTTCTTTAATTTTGATGGAGTTATGGCAGGGGCACGCAAACTTTTCCAAATATGGTCACAGTGGGTGTGTTTTTTTTCCCTTTCCACCAATCTGCTATTCTAGTGCAATCAGTGGATTGCAGGCAGGTGCTTCTTGCTTCAACTATTTGTGTTGAATTGTTTGTAAAAGAAAACATGCTTAACCTCTGAGTTATGGCTTGTTTTGCACATGATCATGTGCAGTCAAAAAAATATCTAATAGTTTCACAGAAGTTGAAAATTGAGTGGCATAAGAGCAATGATGATGCAACAGGATTTCCAAACATTTAAAGAATCATCACTTCCAACACCTGGTAAGTTACTGCCAGCGTGCAATCCTATTATGCTTCAGCTCTCGAGGCTAAATTCTCCATACTGCCTTTTTTTTATCACAGTATAGCGGCCAGGCAGATATGGCTTTCAAATTCAGCGACCTTGTTCGCAATCGGAGACACTCGAGTTATTCAATGTCACCATGAATATGAACACGATTGCAAATGTGTTGAACATGGAAAGGCAATACCCAGAAGCAAGTAATTACAATAAGTGTTGTTAGTATTGATGCAGCCAATGGCTGTTTTATAGATTTAAAGAAATGATAATAATACTACTGTTTGGCAAAAATAGAACTAGTCATGTGCAATCATATTCTGATAACTTTTCAAGTGTCTGAGAAGGAAGTGGGGTGGAAAAAAAAAGATTGATGAGAAAAGATGCATTGTGGGAGTTATTGATAACAGAGGAAGGAGGCGACTAAAGGGGGGCAAGATGGAGGGAGTTTATTATGGTGTTGAGGTCAAGCGTGTTGTAATACCTTGTCTTGTCCAGAAAAGAAAACAGCCTTTTTTTTGTGTGTGAAATAGGCGAATGTGAGTGTATGTCCAGTCCTTTTGGCTTTTTATCGGCCAAACATTACAGAATGCCGATAAAAATCTTTTATTGTGTAAATGCCGAGACTTCTATTGTGGTCACAACAAATTCGGTGGTTTTGTTCCTTTTCTGTTGCGGCATAATGGCTCAGAAAGGACACAAAAATGGTACAGTGCTGCCTTGAAAACATGTGGCTACTACAAGCAATGCGTATCAATGTGCATTTGTGTTGAAGGTTATCGCAAAACATCTTGGCCAGGTTCATGTTGTCAGAGTGTGACTGTGTGAGCAATAGCAACTACACAGAAAGGTCAGGCTCGCATGAATCTAGTTGAAAAGCGGATTTGAATGACTATCTAGCCCTGCCATTGACGGCTATAGACGTCTAATTCAGAACAGTTGAAATTGATTGGCCATCTGTCTTCATCAATGACAGCGAATGAAAAGAGAAAAGTTGAAGACAGCCGTTGCTGACACACCATCACACACACATGCTGTTAATTATTATCCGGAATAATGAGACGCAAACGACTCATTAATTCTCTCCTTGACCCGGTGCACCGCAAAGTCTTTCTTTTACGTCTTTCCCGCCGTCATCTCGCTTAACTCTGATGCAAAAGGAGAGAGGATCCTTTCAGCTGTGAATTATTAATTAGCATTCAAGCCAGCCTCCGAATTCTCTCTGACCCACATCAGGAATAGAAGAGAAGGGAGGAGAAGCTTTTTTTCCCCGTGTAAAATGCAAATGAGAAGCTTAATCCAGGTAGAAAGGTAGACTGTATTAGGGAAAACTCATTTTTTTTATCAGCCGCTGTGTGTGAAATGGCTAACCACCCATGAATTGTGAAATGGAACCAACAACATCATCGTGATGGAAACATTTCTGATTTTTCACAAGTTGGGAAGTAACGTGTGGTTTTGAGACTTTGCTAAACAACCTAGCTGTCACAGATAATAAATTACTCCGGATTATAAAGGCGTACAAACATGCAAAGTATTGGTTTCACATCAAACACATGTGAATGCGCGCGCCACAATCAATAGGCCTCACTATCCAGGAGTGATCAATTCTCATTCTAATCCGCTCGACGCGCTACGATCGTCGTCGGACGAATGGACGAGGTCGCTCGTTAATCCCGAATTAGCATTGATCCAATTGCCACCCGGCGCTGAGTATCAAACAACAAATGCAAGGTTCATGTTTAGCGGAGGTCGGAAATATTATAAAGCGGTAATATGGCTCACTTTGTGTGGTTTGCATAAGTAAATCGTGGCTCAACTCCATGTTTAATTCAAATAAAAATGATAGATATTCATTATAATTCAAAATATTCCAAATAACTCATGTCATTCCCTTTTTAAAATAAAAAATACAAGAGAATATTTGCAATTAAGAGGCTTCAAATGAGTATTTGGAAATGTTTTTCTCCCCAAATGATCCATAAGCTATTAGAAAAGCTAGGAGTACATTAGTAAATTAATTATGATGCCAAACATACCAGTAAATACAAGATGGTATGCAAAAAAAAAAATAGAGTTTGGCTCCCTGGCACAACGCATTTAGTCTGTACAATTCTGCCACTCCGGAATGTGGCACAGCATGTTACTCATTACTTCAGTTTATTCTTGGACACCCCATTACAACTAATTGTCACTGATTGTACGTAAGATTGCCTTCATGAAGTGGTTCATATCTAATACGAGAGTAATATTCGTAGAAAACTGCTTGCATGTTCTGTAACTGTTTATTCCAACAGTATTTTTTTCATTTCATGATTAAAACATTGCTCTGCTTCATATTCTCAGCAACAAGTAAGTACATTGAGGAAGCAGTATGAGTAAATTCTCCCTCACATGACATAATAATATTTCTTGGTTGGGGTCAACAATTGTACAATTGTAATATAGAAGGGGTTGACAGACGTTTTAAACTATATTGCATGTGTTTGTACAGATTTTGCTTTTGGCCACAGCATGTAGGTCATCGTCAATCCAAATTAATCCCAAATTGCTGTCAACAATTGTATGTTTGTCTGATCATGACCTTGTTTACTGCATTCTCTACGAAATGTACTCAATCATGGAGTTCGATGTCTGTCTTTGCACTAAATGAATTAAACTCATAATTCAAAGAAGTTCTTTACTTAAATATAACTCACAATTTCATTTTTCCCCTCTTTTTTAACAACAGTTTGGATAAAAACTACACATAAGACCAAAGAAGGAAAGTGGCCCACAAAACTGAGAAGGGAAATTGTCAGAAGCACTGACAGACCGTTTCCTGGCTACCATCTCTGAGCCATGTGATGCATGGCAGATGTTTGACTTCTGTTGGGCCGCAAATTTTCAAGAAACTTGTCTTTGTATCTGTGTGCCGAAGCGCCAGCAGTCAGACGACTTAAAAGAACCAGACGCCGCCTTCAATGTGGTAAGTCCTACTTTATAATTGCAAATTGTGGTCAAATGAATGAGTTAAATTGAAGGTAGTGAACTTCCTGGTTCCTTTAGCTTTTGATCCCTTAAAAGATGGCTACCTTTTAAAATCAGGGAGTACTCAAACCTGTTGAAACAATTAACTTATGTTATGTAATAGCTTCCCTACATTGAAAGTCATGATGCAACATTAGGGAAATGAGCTTCTGCTGTTGCCATGGTGACAACTTTTTACCTGTTGTAGGTGATCTAATGTATTATGTGATAAAACGCAAATCTCAAATATTATTAACTAAGCTTATTCTTGCACCTGAATGGTACGTTTCACTTGGAGTAGACAATGTAGTCACTGTTTTTGTACCTCCGAAGGGGGCCGGTTTGGGGGCAACTAAAAGGATTTCAGTTCCCAAGACACACTAATTACACACTCTTGATATTCAATCGGGGAGGGATGGGAGATTATAGTTTAATCCTGTCACCGGTGTCAGCACGGTACAATAATACACATCTACATGGGATGTATGATGAAAGATTAAAGTCAAGGTGGAGAGATGAGATGCTGAGCAAGTTGAAGCCAAGCCAAATACCCAATATTTTTTTTCTTTCTCCGGAAAAGTGGTAGCTACGATCCGCTCTACCCGACTGAGCAAAAATGCCCCCATACACCACCCCCACCAGAAGAAAAACAAAGATTTATAGTTCTATACAACAAGACACAGTTCGAGTTGCAACCAGCTACACTGCAGCTCTGTTTTCTGTTGTTGTTTTTCACCGAGTTAACTCTCATTAGAGAAAGGCCCCGCGTGGAGGAAAACAAAACATCACGGGGACATAATGCTAGCTGTGTGACCCCCCCCACCACCACATACAACCACCAACTCCTTCCCCAGTCAGTCAAGGGAAGCAACAGAAGCCACTCACAGGCCAACATACTTATCCAGACAGACTAGACTTCTGTGAGATTGAATCGACTGTCCCAGGGGACACGGCAACTAGCTCTCTATCTACCGAAAATGGCCCCGAGGGGGGGAAATGACGGGAGGTGTGTTGTGTGGGGGGGTCAGGGGAGACAAAAAAAGGAGTGAAGGGCATCTACCGTCGCTTCAAAGCCCGACAGCTCCCTCTGTTGCTACTCGTGGAATGACGCCTATTTTTTCATTCATCATCTTGATCTACTCCTCAGCAGCTGGCGCTTGATGAAATATAAATACCCCGATTACACTGTCGTAAATGGATACCCCGCAAGAACCTCAAGAGCTTGACTAGAACTCTTTTAAGTCATTCCAAATATATCACAGGATCTTTTGAATGGTTCCAAAGGGTCCCTTGCAAGGTCTTCCAAGACTTTTTTTGGTGGTTAGGGGGTTGTTTAATTACTTGAATAGGGAATATATCGAGTTTAAAGTCAATAGGGTGTCGTTGACTGTGTTTCTCAAGTAGTCATGGTCCTAAATATGTGAATACAGGCTGTATTATTCCAGTTTTCTATGAGATTTTTTAAAAGTCTCCTTTTAATAGGAAGTTGTAGTGACTTTAGTGGATTAAAATGATTTGGCATTCTTGCATATAGAAAAAAAAAAGATGTTCGAGAGAATGTACCACCTCGGATGCTACCTACCCGTCTTTGAATGCAGAGGAATTTATTACCTGACTAAAACCCAATTTTTCCTGAAAGTGGATGCTAGACTGATGAAATCTAAATCTGCTCTTAAACTTAAACAACTAGAACTGATGAGCAGGAATAAACAATCAAGTATTTTCCACATCACATGGAAAGAACGACAAACCCACAACAGTAAGGAAAAAAATTGCAACCACATTCTATGACAAGTACAGTTATTATACACAGCCTAAATTTAGTTGTTAACCGCAAAAGCAGAAGTCCAAAATGCAGCCTCTTTTTTTTGGATGTCTCCCTTCTGCTTTTTTCATTCCAATAATTATCCGACCCAGGTAGACCCCGACTGAGCCGAGCCAATGAAAGTCTGTCCGTCTGTCTATAAAGGGACCGGCTTGAGAGACCACCAGGAAAAATAAAAGTTCAGCTTCATAGTCACGGCTGCATGTTGCGTCCCCCATACTACATCTTAAATGCTAAAATATCATTTTTTTAAATACAAACATAATGAATTCTACTCACGCCTCTGTTTGTCTCCCAAATGCGTAAAAACGCGTGCGTCAAATCTAAAGCGCGTGCGCAAATTTTCCCGTTTTGCGCTACAACGTGCCCCCGAGAAAACACCGGGGGAGCATTTTCACTTCATCCCAGTCAAGTCCCTCTAATCAGATGGAAGGATAAAGAAGGGAAATAACGCGCTTCTCTTACCTTTCCGTGAGTCTGCGCGTGTCCCAAGCGAGAAAAAAAAATCCTTTCACAGCCCAGGAATAAATCATCCGCAGCCTGGTGGTCCAGTCCAGTTTATTATGGCAATCCCTTCTATTGGTATGTTTTTTTTTTTTTATCCACGGATAGATTGCTAAAGAAGAAGGGCTTCTTTCTGGAGATGTCAAGGAGAGAGTAGGCAAGATATCACTGCTTAGTGGAGCATCTTTCTGGCTCTCCTCCTCCTCTTGCGCTATGCCGAGCTGCTTTGAGTGCGTCCGTCCTCCTTCAGCCAGACTCGAATGAGATGTGAGAAGGAAAGAGAGAGAGGGAGGGAGGGATGGTGGGTGCGATGGAGAGAGCGTGAGAGCAGAGAGAGTGCGCAGTAATCACAGTAGCTCTCTCGCTTTCTCTTACCACATGTAGGCTACTGTCATCTCAATTTTTACACCAAGATTCACAATGTTAAAATCGACAATGTTGAAAAGGTTTTTGAGATGTATTTTTTAACTTTTTGCTCGATTCATGCATAAAGTGGAAGAAGAGGCGTGAGGATGCAACAGTTGCTTCTCTCATTCAATTGGTTGCAAGCACTGAGCCAATCACAGAAATGTGGGCGGAGACGATTGAGGGACCCTGCCATTACAGGGGAGGTGATAGGCTAATGATTGCAAATGTCTCCAGGCAATGAAAAGAGTCTGAATGAGGGACTCATTCAATTCAATTAGGACACACTTTCTTAGATTACAAATATCAGATTTATTGATGAAAAAGTTCAAAAAAATTGTAACTCTTGTAATGTTTTTAGCAAAAAAGTCACCCCTCAAGTAGTTTTTCTTTGCAGCATGAAATTTGGTAGATATCTCACTCATGGATCTCCCACAATGATAATAGAGTTGTTAGCACGCCCGCCTCACAGATTTGAGAGCCCCCTGATCTTTAAGTCTGGGCTTTTTGTGAGGAGTTTCCATGTTCTTTATGGGTGAGAATGAGTTTTCTTTGGGTACTCCAATTTTCCTCCCATTCCCCCAAAACATAGTGCAAGGCAGACTAGTTGAACACTCTAAATTGTTCCTAGAGTGTTAATGTAAATTGTTGTTTGTGTCTTTGCGGCTTGCAATTGGCTGCCATTGTAATCAGGTTGTATAACGGCTACTGTCCATAGTTAGCAACCCTTGTGAGGATAATCAGCATGGGAAATGAATGTTAGTCACAAGTAGACCCATTAAAACAGTTTGAAGAAAACTTGCTATAAATAGCACAATTTCAAACAGCAATACCCTGAATGGTAAAAAACACTTGAATATTTTGGTTTGAAGCTGATGTGTTGTGAGTGCCCAAATTTTACGAACATCACATATTTATCTGACTTTAAACTGTATATTTTGAGCGGAATTATGAAAAGTAAAAATGAATGTGGGAAGATACGTTGCCATTACAACATGCAGTGGAGTCTTTTTAGTTTGCAGACTAAATGACACAATTAGACTAAGATAAAGGCCAAGTTGTCATCTATAATTACGGTTCTCAAACAATGGCAGCCATTTTTTAAGCATGTGATTTTGCTTCAGTTTAGTCCCAATACAAACCAGCTTCATGTTTTTAGACCTCTAGATAGTTTTTGTTTGATTGCTATAGCCAAAGTTGATTTATTTAGTACTTTGTACTAGATGATCTTCCCAAATGGGGTCAGACTCATTTAAAAAAAAGGTAGTAGTAGTAGTAGTCCGTTATTTCACTTGCACATGCGCTGATATCTTCCCAGTTTGCATTCCTGACCTGTCATAAATCCTCCAAAATCGTTCTAGTTCGCAAAAATTTGTCATCGTGATTTCTTTCTTTTTGTAAACGCCGCAGATGGAGACAATCTTCACACAATTTTCCGCTCCAACATCCTCTTCGTGCTCTCTGAAGTTGGAATTTGGCTCCTGTTGTTGAATGAAAAACACACGTGTGCATGTATGTGTCTTTTGGCCCGTGTGTGTGTGTGTGTTGCTGTAGGCCAACCAATGGGGGATTACGAAGCGCCCTTTTAAGGGCCAGCTTGTTTGTTTTCACTTGAGCCTGAAGGATAGCAGGAGCTTTGAGGGATCACACAAGCGGGCTATATGTTTTAATTTACTTCTCTCTTTGTCTGCCTTCTCTCCCGGACTTACGTCTGTGGAACTCCCGCTTCTCCTCCCCCCCGCTATGTCGGTTTAATGGAGGGCAGCAGTGACCAATCAGCAGGCCAGGATTATCGCACAGTCGGCCATAATTGAATTTTAGCTGTCGGCACGGTAACTGAGCAGGGGGATATTGAGGCCCCGTCTTAGCGGAATTGGAGGCTTCTGGATTTATTTATTTATTTCTTGCAGGGGTATTGGGGGGTATCTTAATGATGAGGCACATATTCCATCACCACGCCAAATTTTGACCACAAGACTGCATACATAGCTTTCATAGAGCTTTATTTAATAAAGGCTTATGAAGGTAATAACGTGTTTACGGCTTTGCCCTTCATAACATCAGGATGCAACGATAAAAATATAATCGGCAGTCTGGTTCAATCAAACACGTCAACACCGCCGCAGACTTTACCAACCACATGGCTGCAACTCGCCGTGCAATAATGCTACATTTTTATGTCCTGCAATCTAGACTCGGCGCTAATTTATAGCATGAGACTTTCCTGGGACTCGAAGGTAATATTTGTTTTAGCACTGAGCAATATAGGCTAGAAATAAAATCCCACATTTCTTTTTTTCTGAATTAAATCTTTTATTTTTAACTTTTTTTCCTCCCCAAACGAGAAAGAACAGAGGAAACTAAAACTGTCTTTTTTGTTTTGCATTTACTTCCATTTAAATCTACCATATTTTTTCGAGTATAACGCGCACCCGTGTATAACGCGCACCCATAATTTCTAACTAAAATGTTGTATCTTATTTTCACTTTTGCCCTAAAAGAGAAGCAAAATGCTTGACACAAAGTTGGAGAATAAATGAGGAAAAACATGATAGAGAGAGAGAGAGAGTTGGTGAATGAGAATAGGCAAAGACAGCCAATGAAAAGCTAGTGTCACATAGAAGCGGCCTTGTGTGCAAGTTAGGGGCGCTGCATAGCAATGGTGTCTCGCCTCACGCTTTAATCAGCCACCCCACGTCCTCCATTCTCAACTCATTTAATCAAAGCCTCGATTCGTCTGCACGTATCAATGTTACACAAAGAGCTACAGCGTGTGAATGGATTCACGGGAAAAGGATTCTCGTAGACAAACATGCCAGGAGAGACTAAAAAGGACTTTTTGCTTTCCTCCTTCTCGTATTGAATGAGGAAGGTGACTTTTTTTTCATTCCAGAGGCGACACGGTCGATTGGTGTAAAGCTTCACGTTTAATAAACACTCAGAGGTTGCCCGGTTTAAACAATATACAATAGAATAGGACACCTTAGATGAGTGTTAAAAGAAATTTAAAAGGATGAGGATAATGGGAGACTCTTTCAATAGATGTGCCACTTTTGAATTCTTGGCAGGAATGAGGGCTAGAGTACAATAGTGGAGTAACAATGTGCAAATACTTCATTACAGTGCTTTATTCATTGGCTGCCATTGATGCTCAAAGACCTTCAATTCTTTTAAAACGTTCAACAGGATTGGGTTAGGTGATATTTATTTATTTTCTAATATTTATTTTCCCATGGGAAGCATTTAGAAAGAGTCTGATGTATTCTAAATGACTGATTAAGTTGTGAATGAAGTTTTACAAAGACTTTTACCTTGCTGGAAGACTTCAAAGTGGATAGATGGAAGCCATAGTCTGAATTCTTGACTGACTGATACAAACCAGTTAACTCTGGTGGGGTCCTTGCAGAGGTGGTCTTGGTAGGTTTCCCATTATGTGTGAAAGTGTGCTTTGGACCAAAGTAACATACCCAAAATTTGCAAGTACACTCATTTGCTTATAGTTAACTTGCCTTGGTCACTTACCATAATGTAACTTATTATTTTTTAAACAAGTGCATAGTGGATTTTGTCTTTGTTGTTGTTTTTCTTTCCCGATACAAAAGTGAACCCAATGTTTGGGAGCTGTCGCTGTTTTTCTTGAATTATCCACACTGAGGCCAATTAAGTATTAACACTCAATGAAGCACCAAAGTGTTTTTTGCCAAGAATGTGGATGCTGTTGTTCCGTTTACTCTCCTAAATTGTTGTATTACGTGAACAAAGCATTTCTTTCGGAGAAATCACCTCCCCTTCTTACATTTTTTTCTTCACCTGCAGGTGTTAAAACTATTTTTATGACCAAAATAGGTCCCCATTTTGAAGGGGTTGTACGCATTGATGCTTTTTATTCTGGTGCTCTACTTTGCATACACTTGACTTCATGTGGGCTTTTTGTAATGTCTGGTGCGATGAGGAAAAAACACATTTTGAATTTATGCTAATGTGCATCTCGTGTCCAATGCTAATGTGGGTCTTGTGATTCTTCAGTGGCGGCAACCCGTATTTGTGCATTACTTGAATTAGTAGCTGGTAGTGGAGACATTTGACGGAGCAAATATGTATGTGTTTTTGTTCAGATCATTTCAGTTTCAATGATTTCCCGAGTCACTAGATTAATCGAAAGGAAGATTTTACAAATGCAACTGTGACAACAAGCTTTAAAATGGGTTGAGTTTGATAACTGAAACCAAACTTAGTGAAATTGTCAGCTTTCTTACCCCCACCGTTTTCAGCTGACTCCCTCAGAGGTCTATTTTTCCTCACCAAAGGGGGCACTGAGAGGAAAGCGTTTTTGTTTATGTTGAGATTCCCAATCTCCTTTGAAAACAAATACGTATAATTAACAATTTAATCATGTTTTCTCATTGAAGCACACAATCACTTTGGAAGCAAACATTTAAATAGTTACTCGTATGTTTATACACGTTTTTATAGCAGCACACTGTGAGTAAGCAACCACGAAAAATCCATCATTTTCTTTTTTTTTTTTTTTAACTGGAAACCCCCTTTAGTGCCGACACCAGACGCAGGATCAAGAAGCCCACACATTCTTTATTTACTTGCCATCACTCTTCCCGGCAGGGACGCTCGGCTCATCCATCTACAATTGTTATCTTATCGTTGACTGCTGACTGAGTGCACATGTCTGAGTGAGGCAATGATAAGAAGATGTGATGGAAGAAACGCAGACTTGCTCGCTAGCAACACCTCTGTCTGGCCTTTGCTGCTGTCTTGAAAGCAAAAAGGAAAACATTTGTTTTTGACTGTTTGCTAGGTGAGAAGTTGCATAGTGCTGATACACTGGAATGCACCCATATTTCTTTTTCTATTTTTTCGGTTATCTGCACAGCCTGCAAAGACAGCATTTCTTCATTTTGTCAAACTTTGGATATTATTGTACTGCAAATGCTCCGACTTAAGTGAGCCCCAGGTTTTTTTAGAGTTTTTAGGGTTAGGAGCTGTCGCTTGGGCTATTCATTTGATTTGAGTTGCCAACCGAGAATATAATGTAGAATGTCAACCAGACTGAAAACAGGTCTTGTACTAGCAAAAGCAAAATGAAAATACAAGAAAAAACATTGTAGCATGATTAAAATATTTCACTGGAAAAAGGAAGAAATAGCAATTTCATTTTTTTTTTAAACATTTCCCTCCGACGTTAACGTTTGTCTTGGTAATGAATATTACTTTCCTTAAATGCTCTGAATTTGTGTGTATTTCAATTCAGGACACGTGCAGTTTTTACATTGTGTATTTAGGTCGAGACTCCCACAGGGAAACGACAATTTAAAGTCCAATAAAATGGTCGACCTCATCAATACGAGTCAATACATGTTCAGATCCCCTGGCGAGAAAATGGTTATTATCAGTTTCCAGGCTCAAATTAGAAATTTTGCTTTTAATAACACAAGACCGCACTTTATCCGTGTTGTTTCTTTATTTTTTCTTTTCAGGGTAGGCGTAACGTGTTCCCTCTGGGCGGCAATTAGCGCTCAATGAACACTCGCGTGGCGGGCTCCGGGGACAATTAGCGTGCGGCGTGAGTAAGCGACTTGTCATATTTTGTAGCACACAATCAGCCCAACACAAACCACCCACTGTGGAATGTTCTGAAAAATGATGCCGCTACAGTATGTGTACACATCAACAGAAAATCCCCAAGTCAATGAAAGCAAGTCCTCCCTAACTATCGATTTCAAGTTGTTTCGTGACCTTGTGGCTCACAAACTGTACCAAACGTCCGGCGACCAAACGTCCGGCCAGGGGATAATATTGTTAAATGACTGATAACTGTTTTTTTTTTTTTATGGCAATAGATGTCCAATCTATTTGAATTCTTGTAACTCTTGGTAACTATTGTCCCAATTGTAGAAGTACTAGTAAGTAAATTTTGGCCTCTTGTCTACATTTTAGCCCAAGAAAAAGTGCTTTCTGCACATACACAAGGAAAAACAGATCGGACTCACGTAGTGTCTGACATTTGGGTGTTTCTTTTTTTCGGTAAGGAAGACTTGAAATGAATATTGGCTGCTGCTATTGGTTTTCTCCTAGAGTTTTGCACTGTTATAGAATGAGTGGCTGCGATTAGCATGCATCCCTCTCGCTGCGGCCAACCACTGTGAGAAAATGTCAGACGGGCGTCTCGGTAAAAGGTAAAATGTCAGCACTGCCGTACTGGTGTCAATTGGAAAAATCCATTGTGAGCAGCTT
Organism: Stigmatopora nigra; assembly: GCF_051989575.1. Lineage (NCBI taxonomy): Eukaryota > Metazoa > Chordata > Actinopteri > Syngnathiformes > Syngnathidae > Stigmatopora > Stigmatopora nigra. The sequence continues at coordinate 3,806,800 of NC_135519.1, read as the reverse complement.
GATGTTTTTTTTTTTTTCAATTCTACTTGTGTGAAGCGGGTGAATGCTCCACCACATGCATACACATTGTGTGTCCTCTTTTTTTATCATAGTTTTTTCATTTATCTGAATTTACTATTGAATTCACTTAGTCAGAGCATGATTGTGTGTTTTTCTCTTGGTCTTTAGTGTGTTTCCACCTCTGTGCGTGACTTGTAATGTAATCTATAGACAGAATTAAGTCTCTTAGGCCTTTTTGCAACATAACCTGATTTGACTTCATCACAACTTTAATTATACTACATTGTAAGGTCTTTTGGGATAAATGCCTGTTACTGATTACAGCTTTTGTACTTTAACTTTATCAGCCAGGGCCCAGACAGTCATTGAAGTAACATTGGTGTGATGCGAGCTTCTTGTATAATCATGTGCCTGTCATTGCGAGGTTTGTGTAACTATGTCCCTGACAGTTGGAGACCAGGCACGCATACTTTCACCCTATGGAATCAATTTTTCCTGTCAGGAATACATTGGATTTGTGCTAATGGAATCTACTGCACATTCGGGGTCAATGCTTTTCTTAAATTCGATCCTAGGATGACTTGTTTGCTTGTAAGACTATGCAGTATATGAGCAGTTGACAATTTTCTATACCAACAATGGTGGTATGATGATTTTTATTGGCTTAGACAACTGCTTCTGCATCGGAACTTGCTGAAATGCAATTTCAAATTTGACATGTAGATATTTGATAGCAAAATTAAGAGCAGAAATGTAATTCTTTCGATAGTAAATGTGGCTGCACATAATTTAGTGGACATTTAATCATTGTTAACAATCAAAAGGTCACAAGGACCTGTGAATTTGAACAAGTTATCCATTTTTTGGTGTGTATCAGCATTTTGTTTGAACTCTAGAGCATGTACTTTAGTGAAAACTTTCTTATAAATTCATGACAACAACCGCTTCAAACCAAATTGAAAGTAAGAACATTCAAATCAAGACTTTTTGTTCTTGGCAGAGGTTTAGTCTTCTCATTCAATGCCATTGGACTTAATGTATGCGATCCCTGTCCCCCTTTTCCTTGCATCCCAATAGTGAGTGAGCATAAAAAAAACATCGAGAAAGAAGTGAAAAGGCGAGCGAGTGCATAGGATGTGACAGGAATGTGTGTGTAAAGGGGAGTTGTGTATGTTGTCACGTCACGGGGACGGCGAGGGACACCAGCGTCTCGGAGGCGGACTGGGGAAGAAGCTGCGTGGAATCGAAGTTTGGGCCTCTCTCGCTAGCTTGTTAATCTCTGAGGACTTGACATTTGAAAACCTTCCTTCCTCCCCCTCATCCTCCTCTTCCTCACTTCCTCTCAACTCACTGATGTGTGTAAATCCAGCAGTGAATAGACTGGAATTCTCCTCTGCTTTGAATACCTTCCTCTCAAACCAAGGACTGTTCAAAGATTTTGTCCAATGGCTCCCAAATGTAGACCACAAATGTTAGCCAGATGGCCAATGCAAAACTGAGAGGGGTGGGAATTTTAATCATTGTTTATAGGGCGTAGCATTAGAGTAAGTTTAGATATAATTCCATTAAACTTGACTCTGTCATGACAAGACTGTACCCCAAAACAAAGTACTGATACTCTCTAATAATGGTTATTGATGGCACTTCAATCCTAGGCACTCTGTTCATCTTGTCCTGGTATGCCCCCCTTCGAATTGTTCCTAAAAATTCTAACTATTATGTTTCCTTCCTGAAGCCTGGCTAACCTCGAAACATAAAATTGGCTCTCCCTAACCATCATGAGTAGACCCACAAAAATGTCTCAAGACGCTAATTCTGAAAGGTCACAGATAACCCCCAATCCTTCATCCAGGCAGCTAAATTAATCTAAAAAAAAAACTATAATAAATCCGAAAAGTTTGAACTGGCCTTTTGACAGTTTCAAGCAATGTTTCCTCCAATTCTAATCACCAGTAGTCTTTTTGTGTTTACACGCAGGTCATCTTAGTGGTAGCTGGCAAACCCTTGGGCCAAAACACAAATACACTTGTGTATATACGTGCACACACTCACTGTCATGTTCAATAGCCGCCAGCTTTGTAGGTAGGTTTGTGCCGAGTCACTGCGAGTGACGTGGCTGTCCACTCGTATTGCGGACTATTGCAAATATGACAGTATTAACGCAGTGGGAACAAGCGACCTGGCAAAGCCAAGCAGACAAGCTCTTCTGAATCTGTGTGTGTGTGTCATAGTGCAGAAAAGTGTTCGGTTGTGCGTCTAAATGACATCGTTACCCTCTTCATCGATGGCCAATGACGACCGTAGTAATGGCTTTTAATGCTGCTATGGTACATTCTTATGGCTGTTATTAGGGGCCAATGAATGGTCAAAGCTCAAACCTTCTGTCTACTTCAAGTCTGTTAAGGCATTTTGACACCTTTTTTATAGACTAGATTGCAGAGTTTGACAGTCATTTCAGTCGCCACAATCTCCTGACTAAAAGACACACTCGTGTCATAAAAGCATCCTGTAAAAGATTATTTTATTATGCACAGTGGACTGGTGCATATTCGCAGTTCAGCATTCATGACTTCTTTCAATCACAGATTTTTCTAAAAAAAACATAACTCATCTATATTTGTCTGAGCCGAATTTGCACTGGCATTTGTTTTTTAAGTGTAAGGTAGATTTTGTTAGAGGGAGTTTGTTTAGTCTTCTTGGAGCTTGGCAAATTATTCCAGTGGTGGGAGGTTTTGTTACATGATGCATAATTTTGACTAATTCTAAAAAACATTGATTTTTCTACATTTTCTAGTTAACTAACATTATTTATTTGTTTTGAGATGGCATTTAATTTTGAATCGAGAGGTTGACCATGCTCATTCACCCAGTTCAAATGGGTTCAAGGTCTATCACCATTATTGTCAATGGAAAAATCACTGCCATTCCTCCCAGTTAAAATCCATTGGACTCCACAGCCATTAAGTGGGCATGAAAGACTTGCACCTACATGGCGATGGATGCAAATACAGCCCAAACAATGGGCCCCCGAAACCCGTTCTGACGTGAAATGATGAAATGAGACGTGAATAATGCAATATGCCCGACTCGCCCGGGTATTGTTTCATTCGCCGCACATATTACATCATCAGCAAATCCCTCTATTGGATCACGTCGTGCGTCTGGCTCCAAATCAATTGGGAGCGCAAACAGGAACTTTGGTGTAAAGAGTATTAAAGTCGGCCTCTTCAGATGAACGATGACGCCTGACTGTGCCACTAAATCCATTGCAGACAACCAGAGTATTGTGACTTTACGTTGTTGGTTTTATCCAGACATTTGCATGCTGATTTAAAAAAAGAATGATAATAATCCGACACATTGAAGTGCACTTGGTTGACCTAGCTGCTATTACATGTGTTTTTCCCTTTGCTCTTGCAAGTCTCCCTTCATGTCTTTGCCTGACATGTGGGTTAAATTAAGAGCGCTCACCTTTTCCCTGGCTCGTCTGTCAGTCTTTGGCTCGTTTGATATTAAATCAAAGCTTCTTGTTTTAGCACGTCGGTACTGGCAAGATCGCTTCGGAATACAAAGCAGGGCAGAGTGCTCATCAATCTGTGCAGAACTCAACGAGCATGTTCACAACCATTTCGTTTTAAATTCTAGCACCAAACTGGTGTTGTTATGCTTTCACTAGAGTCAACATTACTCGCTGATTGTGGATAACAACCCGATCACAAAAACAAATGTTTAGGATGAGCAGGCTAAGGCTAAAGACAGGTTTATAGTAGAAAATTTAGGTTTTTGGATGTGGTTTAGCCAAAATCCTACACATTTTGTCACTGTTTTAGGCATAAATGAGTTTGCAAAATCTTTCTCGATCATGTACAGCCTTCCACAATGTTGCTTTCTTTCCATAGTGCCTATTTATGTGCACAAGTTCAGTTCTTGCAAACAGACCACAACACATGTTGAACTCAGCCACTTTTGCCCAAGTATGTGAGCCCAAGTGGTGCTTGATTGCGCCGCCCATCCAGTAATTGCACCAGCAACCTGACTGCCCTCATCACAATCACTCTCTGTGGTGGTCACATCGTTTTCCTCCTCTTCATCTCTCTTCCATCTTCTCCAGCATGTGGAATGAATCACTGTAATGATAATGGAGACCAATGTACACATACACACACTCACATACACATTTAATGTAGTTGAGCCATTGACAATGGCCTCCATGCTCTAATTCCTTGCCCCTCCTCCGAGAACCACTCTCCATTCAGGCGACAGGTTTTCTTGGCACCAGAATCTGCCCTTTATACTTTGTTTTTTCCCCCAAATATGCCTAATCCATACATAAAAGAAACTTGATGGACTACTTTGGGAATTTTAATGAATGCTCACTCTCTTAAGAAGCTATTCATTGGCTGAATTGCTTACAATTACTTACAATTGTTTACAATTGTTAACAGCCTTAACTTTTTTGAATGCATCCCTGCCATTGATGACGCCCAACATCCAATCACAGGCAGGCTGGCAGCAGTTATTTGCAATCAGCCCTTCCAAAGTAAAAGGGGAAAGCATCCCCTACCCTTCACGGAGCTCAGGTGTGGGAGCCTCCCCCTCTGTAATGATGTACATTCCCAGCCTTATTCCAGAAACAGACACAGGTCATCAATCCTGCTTAAACTTTGTCCTTCCTCCTCTCTTGCTTAGACTCTACCTGTGATGGACTGTGTCCCTCTCCATCGGGAGCCCCCCAACACCCCATTTTACCTCACCTGCCCCCCATCTCCATCTTCACCTCAGTGCCTCTCTCCATGCATCAGCTGCCCACTAATCACCCTTCTCTCCTCTCCTAAATCTCACTTTAGCTCCCATCCTCCTACTTTAGCTCAGTTCCCTCGCCATTTTTTGCCAACCCGCGTCTTTGTCTAAAAAAAAAAAAAAAAAACAGCTGAGGTGGTTGTTTGTTGACAGTTTAAAACACTGCTTTCAAAACTTTCCCTACTCCAGACTCCAACCCTAACCCTTACTATGCAGTGCAATGGGGCAAATTAGTCTCTCAATTTAGGATTATCCAAAAAGTGACGGGACTATCATCCCCCAAAAAAATTAAAGTGATTCTTTATGTCTATTTTGGGCAAGACCCAAAACAAGTCTCAATAAGCCATAGCTGGGAAAAAATATATAAGCACAAGTGTGCTTTAGTCCATTACGGACTGTGTGCACATCTTCTACTGGTTAACTAGTAACCAACAGGCAACAAAGGCACCAATAAATCCAAAATGAAATAATCAGGGCTCCGATTATTGATACATACTAGCCCCTACGATGTTCTATACTAAGTTTCAAGACTATTAGTTCATGAATGACAGAGTAATTGGGAAGAACAACTACAAGAATGATGTCTCAATAGACCATAGACCCTTTGTATTCACAGCCTGCCATTTTACTTGACTAAAACTGAATCAGTTTGGAAATTGTTGTGTACATATATATGTAGTAATATATTTTTTAATCATCTTGTGTCAGACTGTCGTAAGATAAGCCACTCTACTAAGAAGGTCGCTGAAGAGCTGAGATGTCTTTGTGACAAATGACAAAGTGTCAGCAGCAGGAAATAGCTTTGTTAGGTAGGACGAGGGTGGATATGTGTAGGGTGTGTGCGCTCCTGTGTGCGGGGGTGTCCAAAAAAGTCGGTCATGCTTGATTACACTTGAGCCAGTCAGCTGCAGTCTGGCAGCCTTCGTCTTCGACCTTTCCGAAACAGATAAAGACGGGACAGATGCAGGTGAAGCACTCCACGTCCACCACTCATTCCTTTCTCCAATTTGGCCCCTGAGCCTGACAGCTGCCCTTTATTTTCTATTTTTATATCTTCACCTGGACAAAATATGATTTTTTTTTTTGCACATTGATGAGTACTATCCTCTGTGCGTATCTGAGCTCACAAACATAGAAGCGGGAAATTAATGTGGTTTGTTACGCAAATGGTGAGCTTCTCGCTGACACTGATTGCCTGAAAAAAACAGTCATTACAACAGGAATACATCTGCATGTGCAATTTCCTCGAAATCGGCGGAAAATGCATTCCAGCCACAGCTGCTCTCATTTTATGACTTATGATTCAATCAGGGAAGACTCTCTTTACATTTTCCTTAGGTTATGTATTTTATTTGTTATTGGAACTCCCATCTACTACAAACCCAATGACTATTTTGTCTCTTCAATGCACTGAACACAAACCTGTTTAATATATTAGCTATCTCAAAGTCACTTCTCCATTACTATATATGTCCCTTTTAAGCCATTGGCTGTCATTGATACCAATAGACATCCAATCCACTTTTAGTAGCCAAAATGCATTGAAATCTATTGGCGTCAATGGCAGCTACTTAGCTAAAACATCACATAATTCAAGGGTTTTAATACATAGGTTTTACAACAGATCTTTTTCCTTAAAATCCCTAACTAGCAACAAGCATACATCTGTGTAGAGGTGATTGACTTGATTGAATGTTGTCGCATCCGAGGCAGAAATGAAAGCCTGGAGAGAAAAAAAAACAGATAAATAAGAGCAAAGACATGCAGCAAGCCTTCGTAAAATATGCGGGATGAGGCCGAGACAACATTAGCTCATGCTGAATTATTCATCCGACTCTGAAACAGGATGGACCATCGGAACATTTCTTTCTTCCATGTGAAGCGTGTGTACTTGGGTGTGTGTGTATGCTTGTGTTTTCCTTGTGCGCTTTGGTGATGCTGGCGCCTTCGTTAATGAGGCACAATATGGTGAACACCATGTTGTTGTGGAGAAAAAACTGACAAAATACTCACACTTGATTTGTCACCTGTGGATGATTAGTTATCTCTACTGATGAAACATTCAGAGTTGTGGTTGTGTGCTATATGTTTTCTGAATAATAGTTAAAACAGACAATTGGGGAAAGTGAGTTTTAGTCTTGTTTTTTCCTTCAAATGTTGACTCCAAATTGAAGTTCATGTTAATTTGCTTATTCAAACTGATCAATCTAATCGATTTGGTTGTTAAGTTATGAGCGAGTACAAATAATTATTTTGCTATTTGACTAATTACTGATTACCACTGCAATTAGTCATTTAATCTACTCCCACAGTTTATATGTCACTTGTTCATTATTATTATTCATGACTTGACATTTGAGTTTTTAACGTGTATTGCAACCAAAAAAAAATCTATACTAGGAAATGTTGAATTATGAATAATACGGAACAGTAGAAAATATGTATATTGTACTTTATTTTTGGGGATTTTGTTAATTTAAAGAATTTAAAAGACAGTCAACACAATTAAAAATAAACAATATGAGTATTTACTATGGGCTGGCAATCAATAGTTGGCTTAGATAGGCGTCAGCACCCACGTGACCCTTGTGAGGATAAGTGGTATGGAAAATGAATGAGTATAATTCAGATTTAGACACTTTAAAAGGGAATGTGACAATGTTGAGGTTAACAAAATATCCAAAGGATTAATGGACTGTCAGAATAGTTTCCAAATACGTAAGTGATCAACTGTCGATGAGTCATTTAACCGTGACGACCGTAGACTTAATAACAAGTTAGCTCATAAATGGCCAATGATGTTCAGGCGACACTTCTTCTATCGCAGTCTCCTCTCGCTTCTGAACGTCTTTGTCTTGGTCTCTCATGAGAAGGCGGATTTGGCGAAGGCGCATGAATAATTTGTATCTAATATCCCGTCTCCTCTCGGCTACATCAACACTCTCGCTCACCTCCTGCGGCCTTCCTATTCTCGCTCCATCTCCTTCTTTTCTTCTCCTCTCACTCAATCTCGCGCTTTCTTCTCGGCCTCATTTTGTCGCTAAACACACTAACAGGCTTAGGCGTGCAATGGAAGCGTTTTGTCACTCGGGCCGAAGTCCATTTATTTGCACTGAAAAGCTGACAAAATTCATCATGGATGTTTTTTGCTGAAGATTAACATGGTGTTTTCATTTTTCAATATTGCTGGAAACACAAAATAATCATGCTCATATTTCATTGCCAGTGAAGGTGACAGACCAATCTTAATTTTAATTGGGAGGGCACTCAATAATTGCTGCCAACCTTCTCTGTCAAAATGGTTTGGGCCTCTATATACATTATTATCACCCAATGAGTTTTATCCGCAGTATTTCTGATAATTTTCTTCAACTTTCTACCCAGAATGAAAGCAAAACTCGATAAAACAGTTGACCTCAAAGCGGAATTTTTACGCTAGTGGATGATGAATAGACGTAAGAATGCACGCATGGATGGCTGAATTGATTAGAGCAATGCTTGAGTGGATATTTTGGTACGTAATTAAGGTATGGATGGATGGCTGTTTAGCTGGTATCATGATTAAATGGAAAAAAAAAATAGATGAGCAGGTTGGTTGGTGGAAAAACGATTGCTATCAGCTTTAACTTGGTCTCAAACTGTTTTTAACCTATATATATTTGGAATTTTAATCAAGATCACAAATATATTGGGATAAAAGATGCAGGTCATTGGATTGAGAGTAGTATTTAACATGGATGAATAGCTGTAGATAGTGGATTAATAATTTACCATGTTGGGTAATCAGATAAATGCTCTTTTTGACTGGCAAAATGTATTGCCTGGTCTCCCAGTCAAAATGGATGAAAAGTGTATTGCCGTCAATGATACTGAAACGTTCTCATTTAATGCCCGCCCTCCTACTTAAAAATATATGTAACCTTGCTACCTAGCCAGTGACTGTGCATGACTGTTTGCGATATTGCGCGCCAGAAGCCAAGAGAAGCTTTTTGCAAGCTGACACCATAGGCATAACAGTTTCACTTCTCAGAGGATTCACACTTGTTGAAATGTGTATTTGAGTGTGTATTTGTGTGTAATGCCACTCTCCTTTCCTTTAAGTTTCCCTTGTAGTATGGCCACTATGCCTCCCATTGGCGTGCTGTTCTTATTGTTTTTTTTAAACCGTATCACACCATTAGATCCATATCTACTTGCACTCATGCACCTGAGCACCATGGACAGCTCCTTGTCAATAAAACATTGAGCAATGTGCAAAAAGCTCAAACGTAAAGTGAGAAGATGAGTAGTCTTGCACATAAAGAATAACCAAGTACCTTTTTGACTATAAAGTGGTGCACTTGCATGACTTTATTAATTGTGTAGCTCCAACTTTTTTCTAACACAACTGAAAAGTGAAAGTGTAGCACTCTAAAGGAAGCCCTATCCTCCAATGAAAGTCCTTCTTTCGGCCTATTTGTCAAACATCATATAGTAAATGCACAGAGCTGGAGGGACAGGTTCGCCAGTAGGTTGCTTCGCGTTTCATCCCTTTCCGAGATGAAAGATTTGGTGTGGCAGTCTAACAGATAGATGGATACACAGGTAGACGCCGCACAAAATTGCCCACCAGGAGCTGACGTCTACTTGACGTGGGTCACGTCAAACGGGGACCCCCGGCTGGGAAGAAGTCACATTTTTCATCCTGGTTTAGCTGGCAGAAAAGCTTGTTTTTTTTTTTTATATGAAAGCAGGCAACTTTGTTTGAAGGATGAATAGTTTCTATCAGCCATGTTGTTCGTCAAATCGGAGTAGAAAAGGATATAAAGTGAGAAATGGGAAGACCTTTAAAGAGTAATGAAATATGACAGCTATCAATAAATTGTCAAGCATGCATTTAATAGTTATAAGCTGCCATTGGCAATGACAGTAGTTCAATTATTGACGCACTATAAGTTGACAATTTTCTATTATTATTAATTCTGGACAGGGACCGATCTTGCATTTTATTTCATGGTTCCAATTTAGTTTTTTCTGTTTATATACAGTATACAGGTACATTGAAATATAGACTGGATACTTAAACAACTTTATTTTTCTAAATTTATTTTATTATTTATTTATATCTATTTTTTATTAGTATATTTATTTACATATATTTTTTATTATTATTATTTATATCTATTTTTTATTAGTATTTTTTTATATTTATTTTTTATTATTATTAATATTTATATATATATTTTTCATTATTATTTTATTTATATCTATTTATTTTATATAATTTATTGTATTTATTTTCTAAATATTTGAAGCTTTTCATTGAATGCAATAGAACTAAACTTTGTTTTCTAAATCAAATAGACTATTAGGCTCAGTTAGAAATCATTCTTGTTAAGGCTACAGTTCATTTATATATTTTGTTGTTACTTTTTCCATCTTTTTTTGTACTATTATCACATCATTAGAGCATATAAAGAATTCACTCACTAACAGTATTTAGTAAAGAAAAAGCTTTGAAACCTGCTTTAGTTGAAGTGGAATTAACTCTCGCTTCCATTTCAGAGCAAAGCATTTTGAAGGCTATACACACACACACACACACACACACAAACACACACTTGTGTACCAAATAGCTCATACGCCTTTGGTAGTGACGGTTTAACCTTCGCGGACGGCTGGAGAACAAGCAAAACGTTGCCTCCGCCAGCAATAAAATGCACTAAATGAAGAGCAATTTTGAGTAGAGAAAACCCGAGTAAATCACTTGCAGCCAATAAGGGACAGCGGATTTGCACATGGATGGATAACCTCGGAATATTTTAACACCTGTTTATAGTCGTGAGGGAGAGTTAACAAGCATACTCACACACACACATGAACACTATAGTATTTTTTTTGTATTTCACAAGACATCTTCACAGTTGACATCTCTATTGAACTTCCACCCCAAAAAAAATATAGAAAAACGTGCTAAAATGAGAAGTGAGAAGAGGAAGCTAGCCGCCAGGAAAAAGAGGATTTGACGCAAGAGAGGTAATCCTGTTACACCAACCAGTTTGACGACTCGAGCTGTAAAAAAAAAGGGAATAAAGCTGAAAGCAGCGATGAACGAGCTCTTGCGCCCACTTTTTTTCATGGAAAAACCCTCAAAAACACTCACATTTCCTTAAAAGATACCAGTTTGTTGAATTTCAAGGTAAAATATTGAGGTCTTCCTAGAGATACGATGAAATCCAGTAATGTATTACCTGCTTCGTGGAAATGCAATTTGCTAACTCAGCTGACATGGACATGAAATTTTCCCACTTGACGTGACCGATTTGAGAATATGATAAATCATGCTATGTCTGAATGCGGCAGGTAATGTACCGATTATGATCGCAGAAGTTAATGACTCCGCTCTCTCTCTCTCGGGACTTTGCTACGTTTGACGAGCAGTAAAACAAACTACTTCTTTAGTAACTAACTACTGACCAAACAACAGTTATGACAACTGTTCTCTGATCATCGCAATTGGATCTCCATTTTATTTGGGCCGGACCATTTTAGATATAATATTTCGATTTTTTAAAATTTTTATAAATTGATTAAATGAACTGAATTAAAATCCCTGAATATTCAGTTTTTTATAGAGCTAAAATAATGTTTATTTTGGCTTTTTTTAAAATATATTTTTAGATTTTACAAAATGATTTTTCAATAAAAAAAAAATGATTAAAAAATGACAATTATTGATTTTAAAGGTGGGAAATCAGGAAATGTAATATACATCTATACTCTTCATTTTAATTTGATCCTAAAACAGAAAGTCGGCACTCATGATTTACTTTCTCGGACCGCAAAAAATGATGCTGCGGGCCAGATTTGGCCCCTGGTCCGCCACTTTGAAATCTGTGCGTTAAGGCATTTGAAAATGGGAGACCTTCCAAATAATAATATTTTTGCCAGAGTAACATTAACATAAAAATTCCAAGAAGTTTAGCTTAAACACTATCCTGGAATTTTATCAAATTGGCAACTTGAACAAAGGGGCTGCTAATGTTATTTAACAGCTGCTTCATATCTTAACTGTTTTTTAACACCGATTAGGTCTTATCAACAGACACATTGAAACCTCACAAATGCCGCATAATCACAAATTTATCATTCTTATAAAAACAATGTCATCCTGCCACATTTTTTTCTGGATGTAGTCTGCACACATAAACTGTTTATTCAGCATAATGAGTAGTAAAGGTCGCTTGTACTGTGGTGGAATACTTCATCGCTATACAACAGCAACAGCAAAATGTCAGCTTGAACACTCACAAGCAAAAAAAAAGGGATTTAATCTATCTGATTCAATGCAACTCTGCAAATAAACGGTCGCAAAGTCAGCCTCTGAAATTTGACCAAAGGATTTTATCATAAAGTTTGTGCTTTAGCTTTGAAAATGAAGCCCAAAATCTGGATATATTGGTAAAATGAATAATAAAAACATTGAAGAGCTTTTTAACATTTTTATTTATGCCAATTTGAGTGAAAAACAACTATATTTGACCTTTGTCGAATCATGTCTGATTTGGTGTTCAATTTACTGCAATTTTGATAAACATGGCAACCCATTTTTCAGTCTAAGTGAAACTGGCATTCTGGGCATAGCATTTTTTTTGTACATTTTCTGGAAATTTGCCAGAAAAAAGAAGCATGAGCAACCATGAGGTGTGTTTAAAAAGGGAGTAGATAATACAAGTTGGTGTGAAATAGAATGAGAGCAGACATGAACGCACATTTCTGGGATCCACTCATGCATCACTAGTACATTTGCGAGACCAACGTTGCCATTTTACGCCATGTGTGCAATCCAATCTAAACACTGGTCACAAAAAAAGCCTTTTTTCCCTGCAGACATGTTATTTTTTGCCCATTTTCTCTGACAAAAGAAGTAACAGGACTTCCATTATACTTTGTAAAACTGTCAGTTGGTTGTTATTCTTGTTTTTGTAGAGATTGTGTATGTTAAAGTCATGATAAAAGCAAAATAGTTGCAGTAGGAAAACTACATAGTAAAGTAATGTTTGCATTATGAAGAATTATGTTATGGTGCTTAGATTAAATTAAAATGAATACAAAAAAAGTTTATTCAGCAAGTCAAAGTTTTGTTTGGGACAGCGAGGAGTAATTACTACATATTTACAAATAATTTTGCTTAGATTAATTACCCTTATGGTTAAATTAGCAGCATGATTAACACACACACACACACTGCCATTGAATATGAATTAGCCATTGTAATTAAACAGCATGTAAAAACAGCTCATTTATTCCTCAAGCAAATGTTTCAGCTTCTTTTTTAAAAAATGTTCTTTTAGCTCATTATCATCGATGCGGTGATGTCTAATCGATATGCTTTCAATTAAGAAAATGAGGCTATATTGCTGTTATTTGGACTTTGTGTTGTCCATTTTTGTGGCACATCATCCAACACGTGAGGATTCTTATCTGGAAAAGGACGACAACAACCTTTTTATCTTGTTTTCTCTCCGGTGACAACATCTCGATGGCCCAAGTGATCTTATTTCCTGCTTTTATCGCAGGCAAGGCGTACTAGTATTCTCCCTCACGGCTATTTGTTACACGGCCATGTATGGGCTGACATATTGCAACGCCTTCTCTTAATGCAACCCTTGTCTGTTAGTTTGTTATTTTATTTTATCAGCCCTCCAGTGTCTTTATTACCAGACTACTCAAAGTCACAGTCAGATTTTATGATCGAGAAGATTCAACAACGAGTATATTGGCTTTGGCCCACGGGCTGGAATTGTGACTGACACAATTCACGTTGCACTTTTCTAAAAAAAGAAACGATTGAGGGTGTTATGAGGCAATTTTTATTTCATTGTGAACAATATAACACGGGATCATTCATGAAGTTATAGCTTCGTCTTTGTTGGGAGGGAATATAACCTTGGTTAGTGTCTGAAAAACTTGGCGATTTGAGTATACTTGAATTTGTTCGTGCAGATTTTCTAATGTTGCAAGATCCAGATACAATTTAAGCCCAAAAAAATGGTTTAATTGTTGAATTATCTCATTCACTGCCAATTGGAGGGTCGTTATTTGGATGTATGTTAAAGTCTGAATTGTGTTGAAGGGAAAAGATGTTGGTAGAATGCTTGGAAGAGAGAAAAAATACACCATAAGTAATTTACATTTAGTAATAGACACATTAGAAATTCAGCATTCATGCATTAGCTGACATAATGATTGACATGCGACAAAAAATCTGGCAGTTGTAATTTAAGTTAAGTTAACAGGATAAAAAACAATCATAGATTTCATTTCATGCAGTAAAATGGCATCTTTATTCAGTGGTTTACATGTCCACGGATCATTTCACAGACAACCATTTTACAGTGCCACTCAAATCCTCTCCAAGGAGAAGCCAAGGAAGAAGCATCGTGTTTTTCTGACATTGACAGATGTCAACCTGTTGCACATGTGGATGCGTGCAAGTTGTTTGTGTGTGCATTGCAGCTGAACACTTTGTATAACATGTAAACATAATACAATATGCATATGTGAAATAAGAGTCACAGGGTTGATACACTCTAGCAGAGGAAATTTACTTTTCACTCAGTATATCATTTCATCATCCTCTTCTTCGTAGATTCTCTCATGTTTTTGGCTTTCACTTTTACTCTCTGAAGTGGACAAATGAAAATGCACTGTGCCACCAGTTCTATTTTTTGTCTGCAGCTGCGTTGTTCACCTTTCTTTAAAGCAAATATCACATAGTGACCCACATACAGGCACATGCACACACTTTAATGGACCAAAAAGTACTGATCTCATGGTGGTATTGCAGCCTTTTAAAATGAATGTCAGGATATATGAATCTAAAAACTTTTTTTTTAAAGGGATGTGATGATTCAATTAAAAATAGACTGTATATATATATGTATATTGATTAGTTTCAATTTGCGGTTGCCGACTGTATAGTAACTATAAAGCTAATTTCTTCCACTTATCTAGTAGAATACAGGAAATCTACAGCAACAAACACATCAAACACAATAGTGCATGACATTACAGCATCAACATGGGGAAGTGGACCTATTAAGCCTTGCTGAGATTGTAATCGCCGCACTTTTCTGGAAGCATCCGGGCCAAACCCGCTAATGCAGATATCTTGAAAAAGGTGATACGTAGCCTTGCTGTAAGTGGATGCTTGTTGCATTAACAGGCACATTTTGATGCATTCTTGCGGATGCTTACTAGATATGTTAAAAATAAACACATTGGGGAAGATAAAGTGTATAGAACTCCAAAAAATACTGGAAAAAGACACAGAAACTTGCTGTTACAAATGGATGGACATTAAAGGGCAATGGTGCATGGGGTAAATATCACGCATGATATGAATTTGGTTCTTTACATAAATGTATGTGCTATACAGTATGTAAATATGGTACATTATGCATACAAATAATGATACACAAAGTATATTCATCTTCTGTGTCGCTTATCCACATGAAGATTGTGGGGGAGCTGGAGACTCTTCCAGCTAACTATGGGGAGTAGGCGGGTGAAGAATATACAAAGGGGATTATGCGAATATGTATGTGATATTGTACATTGTTTGCCATTATTTTGTTTATTTATTCTTCTACATTTGTACAATTACCAGAAAAAAAGATTATACGTTTCAATTGGCTGCCAAATAGGAGCTTTTTTGGTTCTTCCATTTCTACTAAGCTGTGCTGGAGTACAGTATAAAGCCCAATATCATAAAACCAAATGATATCATATCATAAAAGTTTATAGGGCAATATTCCGAGATGGAAAATCTTTATATTTTGGTGCCACTTTGGAATACACCTGAGTGGAAAGCGATGAGGACTTGACTTCAATTTGGTTTCTCCATTAGGACTGACAAAATATGACAATGTCATAACCTTAATCTGTAACTGCTTGTGAATGCTTGGGAAATGATCTGAAAGGAAGAAAAAGTCTTCTATTTCTTTGGGGTTGATAGTGATGTGGCAATGAGATTTTTACTTTAGAAATTTTAAGTTAAGTTTACAAGGGTTGAGTGGCGTCGTCTCAAAAGTGTTTCAGTAGCACCCCAAGCGCGTTGTTCAATCACACACAGACAGATAATCAAACACTATCAGCTTCCTGCGAATCCTTCCATCACGTTTATCGTCACCACTGTTTACCCAACGTGACCAGCATGTACTGTCGTGAGGACTGGATGGTAAAAAATGTTGATGTTTCACTGCTCTTGCCGGCCGTAGAATTCCAATCCCCTTTAAGGAGGGATCGGCAGAAAAATAATTCGATGTTCAAAGGGTCTGAATGTCTATCGATCGACATCAATGGTATCCTGACTGGACGTTTAGTCGCTGGTCTTTTGGTTGACGGTCAAATGTAGTTAGATATTAAACTGTACTTAGATTTTTAACTATACTTAGATATTAAACAGTACTTAGATATGGAACAGTACTTAGATATGAAACAGTACTTAGTTATTAAACAGTACTTAGATATGAAACAGTACTTAGATATGAAACAGTACTTAGATATGAAATAGTACTTAGATATGTAACAGTACTTAAATATGAAACAGTACTTGGATATTAAACAGAACTTGGATATTAAACAGTACTCGGATATTAAACAGTACTTATATATTAAACAGTACTTGGATATTAAACAGTACTTGGATATTAAACAGAACTTGTATATTAAATGGAACTTGTATATTAAATAGAACTTAGATATTACACAGTATTTAGAAATTAAACTTGCTCTGAGATATTAAACTCTCTAATGAATATAATTTTGAGAGCAGGCTTCAACAATAAACTCTGTCACCATCCGACCGGCGACCATAAGACCGGCGACCAAAAGACCCGCGACCAAAAGACTGGTGACCAAAAGACCAGCGACCAAACGTCCGAGCACCCAATGGCACCCATTGAGGTCATTCAAGTGAATGCAAAACAATGTGGCCTCTGACTCCTGATCATTTGATCGTGTGATGTTAGGCGATTGATTTATTGGATGGAAAGTTCCTACTTTAACCTTGTAAATGGCCACAAATGACCTCTCATCCAAATGATGTCTATTTTCCTTTGAATCACATGCACAACCCAAATCTGAAAATCCTGACCTTTTTAAAGCCAGTTCCTGAAATGGGACTGAGTGGAATGATGTGTTACGATGATGAATTGAATGCATGATGTCAGTGCGAGAGGCTAAAAGGCAAAGAAGAAGAGGGAGGTCACAAGCATAAACCATCCTCCTCCTCCTCCTTGGTCTTTTAATGAAAACTTTAACGTGGTGCTTTGTGTGTGTATGCTTCCCGCCGACATTTTCAGGCTTTCTCCCAAGCCACCCTTTGCTCTCGCTCTTTTGCCTCACTTGGCATCCATTTTTAATGGTGCTCGTTGAGGGGGCCATTCAGGATGTGTAATCTCAATGTTTTAATAATGGCCAACTTCTCATACATTAAACTGCCAACCCATGTGGGCAGAAATGGGAAATCCCAATGTTTCTCATCAACCAAAAAAAAGGAGTATATAGGCAATAAGGAATGACTTTAATCATCAATTCTGACCCATAACAAGAAAACCTTTACAATAATTGTCAATGTTAAAATTGGAAAAGAATCAATCTTTTGATTGGAATTGGTCATTTTCTGATCCACTTGTATGATAAAGTACACAATATAATCTTTGATAAACAAAAGTGAGTTTTAATAGAAAATACTATTTTTCTGGGTGATTGCAAAATATTGAACACTGTTGTGTTGGTTTTAATGACTTGTAGCTCTATTAAATATCCGTGTACTTCAAGTAAAATTCAAACTGCATTATGAAACTCTACTTTTAAAAAGAGAAGATTACTCCTTATGTGAAATTGCTTCATTTGTTTTTATTTGCTTTTGTTTATTCATTAAAACAATTCAAATAGACCATCAGGGTAATAACAAAAAAAACAATAACCTGGCAAGATAATATTTTTACATGAAAACAAAGATTCATTTTTGGAATAAATACGAGAGTATAATCAATTTTATAAGTGACAATTACTAATGTGACAAGATTAACAGGTGCATTTATATGCAGGGAAAATAACATTGCCAAATGTTCAATTTTTCATCTCAACACCATTACTGCTTTCCTATTAGAAATACACACATTTTTCCAAATGTAGTTTCACAGTTTCAAGTTTGCAAACATTTACTTTGATTTAACACGCACCGTCAGATCGAAAATCAATTTGCGTGGACACGGAACAAGCTCAGTGTGCAGAAACAACTTCAAAACAATTGACAATTGAAACAGTTTTCACAATATATGTGTATTTCGCATCACTTAACCAAATTCTCGAATTCAAGGTATATTTTGATTGCAGATGGCGTAACGGCTGTCTCAGCTACAATAATAAATGCACGTGCGGTATTAAAAGATAAACAGAGCTGAGCTTGATGAAGACGCTGCTGGCTGTCAGTGTTTGGCACACTTTTAAAAAGCCAGCAGGGATCAGCACAGCATTGATGGAATGTGATTATTCTCGCCTTTGCTCACAGTGTGTATGTGATTTGACATGCTAATCTCTGTTGGTGCTCATGCACGCTCGCAAGCACACACGCCATGATAGCAATTACCATCTCAGCTGTGTTCCACTAATTCCTCCTTTCTTTCGTCAACTCTTTATCTTCACACACACACGTTCATTGCGCATTCCAATGTTTTGCTTTTTTGTAACACATACCAATTTAGAAATTGTATCATATTAAATCGACAATTTGCAACACTTTACAACAACAAAACAATTTGTAAGTCAACATTAATCTTAAATACTTTGCTGGAAATCTAACCTGATAGCCTAATATTCTATCAAAACCCTCCTTTTAAAACTATTGCTTGACTCAATTTCAAAATTTTAAACCTGGAAAAATTATTAATACGCTATGTTTTTATACTATGCTATGTTTTTATACTATGCTATGTTTTTATACTACGCTATGTTTTTATACTACGCTATGTTTTTATACTACGCTATGTTTTTATACTACGCTATGTTTTTATACTATGCTATTTTTTTTATACTACGCAATTTTTTATACTTAACCTATGCTTGAAATTCAAAAACTTTCCAAACCCTACTTTTAATTTCGTACCACCAATTTTGTCATAGGCATTTTCTGGGTATGATGACAATTAGGCTTTTTGTCGAGTCAATAGCAACAAAGCTTATGTCTGATTATTCTTCTTATTATTAAACCCAAAGTTATTGTTTTCAACACTAAATCTTTGCATTAATGCCCTAATATCCAGCACATACAGCTATATTTTATCCCAATGTCAGTGTTATACAACATAATCCATTGAAAATAATGTGGTGAGTGAGTATAAAGGTAAATTAGTCATGCAGCAATGTAGTGTATGTGACCTGAAACATTCTTTCATCTCACACTATCTGCTTTGCTCTCATGAGACCCATATCGCCGTAATTCAGTGCGTAGGGGGATGGGGGGTGCGATCATCGTCCTCAAGGGAAGCCTCCAAGGCCATTTAGTGACCCTGAAGAAAAGATGAAAAAGTAAAAGTGGATGTCCCGGTGTGGCAGTTAATAAACGTCTCAGTGTTCACTCTGTTCTTTCCTGCCCACCAATCTGCCCGTGAAGACCCCACACCCACCCACACCCACGCACACAGTCACACATTTACCGGCGAGGCTGGGAAAGGGAGTCAAACATCTGCCTTGTAAAGCTCTTATTGAAATTTACGCTTGATTACTTGGTGGCTAATGTGATCAGCAGGGGTGCTTGTAAAAGAGCTGCCGTGTGTGTTAGCCAAGGGAACTAAGCACTGGGTTCAAACTCGGTAGGTGGTGAGTCAACATGAGTTAAATAGCAAGTTCATAATTTGTTTCATGATTAGTATCAGGATTAGCAAGGGAGATCCTGCCTTTTGTGTAGACGAGTTAGGGTGTAGCTCAAGGAAAGTTTTTCTTACATGGATGTCGGTTTCAAAACAAGAGCATCAGGACTTTAAACGTCAGTCGAGCACTTAAAGATAGACGGACAACAAAAGCAGCGTGAAAAGCCTTTCCACACATGGAGACGGCGAGACATACAAGCCAGCGGCATCTTTCCATTCTCGTCAAAGTACCTTTAAATTTCTCATCACTTTCTTCTGTTCAGACTCTATCATGGTGCTAAATTATTCACTGGCACTGATTTATCATCCACTTCAACAAATACACGCATAGAAGGCCAGTGTATGGATGGGAATACTACCAGTCCAAAAGTAATTGTTTACTTCCAGATGGAGAAGATTTACCTATGAGTAATTGTATATATTGTACCTTCAATGTATCCCATGTACATCATTTTTAATGTCATTTCATAGGCACATTTTTTTTTGCTTAAGACATCCCTAATGTCCTTATTTTGCCAAAGTAATACGTTTTTCAGCTGTGTATACAAATCGCAAAGCTTGTGAAGAGTCTGTGGGATTACCTTGCCTTTTTGATACATTGCATGTTATACTGCTTTTGTAATGCAACCCCATGGTTGGAGTTCAACACCAATGTCGGTAAAGTGAGCACAGAGGAGTGAAGGTCAGAAAGGGATTTCAGTCCACGTAACAGAATGTACAGTCAGAAGTATATTTCAATCTGGGAGATGGGAGTTGGAGTAACAGTTTCAGAGGATTTTAAAACTTAAAGTTCTGTGTGATTAGTTTGACATCTAAAAATGGCTGAATTCCAAGCCATTGTCAACTTTTGACCTTTTCTTTTCAGAAAGCCAATGCAATAAATCGTCTTCATCATCTTTTCTTTCATCTCGATAGAGATATTGAAATCCATTGCTGGGATGATCTGCTAGGGAAAGACTGAAACATTTAACAGGAATGTGAAGACATGAGTGGAGTATTAAGGGTCATTGAATCATTTCCAATGGTAGTCTTGCAATGCATCATGGAAATCTCATTAAGTACTTTGGAATATACTGCAAATGTCTGCTAAAAATCGCAAAGTAAATGTACCATTGTACTTTTAATGTCCTGATACGTTATTGGGACTAGCTGCTGTATATTTTAAGTAAATAGGGCATTTTAAACAATAGATTCACAATGGTCATGTCACATCAATTCAAACTGAGCAGTCACTCGCTTTATAGCATGAAGTCACTTTGCGGCTATCCGCGGATACAACCCTGGCAAGCCTTGATCCCCCCTTCCCTCCCCATTGAACCAACCGCCCACCCCAAACATGCTGTGTCATATCCATCTCATCCCACTGATGATTCTGGGAGCCGAGGCGGACCTTGAACGCAACACACAGTTCATATCTGCAGACTGATGGGAGTATGTGTGGGAGTTTGTGTGTCTGTGCAGGGGGGAAGATATTTATTTCTCTTGAAATTCCACAAGACAAGCAAGTTAAACAAGTTTTATTAGTGTGCAGGCCAGTGGGTCCAAATGTATCAGACGTGGAGTACACATATAAATATTGTTTTGGCGGAATTAAGAGCACAGCGTGCTTGCGTTTCTGTACAGGATCACGACTAGGTCAACGCTTGTTGCAAATCATGGTTATTATGAGCATCTAAAATCAGTCAAATTAAACTATCTGCCTTTCTTGTAAAATAACAAGTAGTTCATGGATTGATGCAGTGAACTTTTTTAATTGTAGTTTTTCTTCAGTTGTGCTATTTTTCTCTGGCTTGGATGCCTTTACTATATTAAAAAATATAACTGTCTATAGTTTTTGACCATGGATTATTTTTTCTTTTTCAGGAAAGGCTGTTCATGCTTTGTTCATCCTATAATGAAGAAATTCATCTTTAAAGTTACATCTAGCTGAAGAACCATGAACTTGGCCCGCCAGCTTGACTCTGGCCAAGCTAAAAGTTACATTGCAGGTGAGTC
This sequence comes from Stigmatopora nigra, assembly GCF_051989575.1. Taxonomy (NCBI): domain Eukaryota; kingdom Metazoa; phylum Chordata; class Actinopteri; order Syngnathiformes; family Syngnathidae; genus Stigmatopora; species Stigmatopora nigra. The sequence continues at coordinate 3,785,087 of NC_135519.1, read as the reverse complement.
AAATTTGAATATAACTACAGGCTAATCTTAGAAGCATGGATGTGATAGGAACAGCAATTCAGTTCAATCTTTAGTATTCTCTCACTTGAGACTTTATGTTGTACAAACAAACAGCAGGACAATATAAAAAGTAACATCGAGTCCCCTACAGCAGCCTCTTCATCGTATTTATGAGGAAAAAAAAGACAATGCACCATTTAAAACTCCCAGGATTGTAAAAAGAATGATTCTGGATCGTACTCTACCATTATCAGCCAATGAGTTCATGTTAGGTTGATGTAGGCATTTGCCACCATATGTTGTGGATCTTTATTATTTTTAGTTGTATAATATTTTTGGTTATTTGTTTTTATTGTTGTACGTATTTTGTTTAGTCCTTGAACATAGGGAGTGGATCAGTTTGAAGTTGTTTGCCATTAAAAGCCTTTTAAGGCGCAGCTGAAATGAATACCATTGCGACACGATTCCGTTAATGACCATTTGCGGAGCTAAGATAATGGGCAGAGGGAATGTATCGCGACTCGAGACCAGACTGCTGCGGTTATTTGCCACCGAGGATGGCCGACAGGGAAAATCAGAGGCAGACGGACAGAGACGGAGGGTGATTAGGGTTCCATGTGGTGCCATGGCCAGGCTGGATCTATGGAAATTGCCTCTTAGTGTGATGAATGGACCTCATACAGCATACACACACATACATGCAGTATTTGTTTGTCCTTGTGCTTTTTTCATTCGTTCATTCCCAGGCTATAGCTCTCACTGTGAACCTTTTAGTAAGACTTTTTTAGAAGGGTGCACTCGGGTATATTTTCTCCTATCTCTCCCTGAAAGACAATGACAGGCTCGAGGTAGAAATGACCCTAAAAGCAGCTATTTTGTATATTTATACAAAAATGGCCATTATGGATTGAATTACATGTCTCATTTCCCCTTCAAAGCCACAATGGGGCGTTCTGCTGGTTCCTACCGCCGACTGCTTTTTCATCCAAAAAGAAGCCAAGCATCACCGGTATATGTTAGCAGGGCCAATTAGTCCTTACTGTCAACTTGTCATTACTTGTGGAGAGGGAGTAAAAAGGAGAAAGAACCATGCCAAAAAAAAAAACCAGGCTGCTCAAGGTTGAGTTTTCAAGTCTTGCTGACTGCGGATTATTTTGAGTCATTTGGTTTATATGTACGTCACTACTGTGGTTTTTATAAGAAAGCTGTTAGAGGATGATGGTGATGATGGAAGATGATGTTACCCTTAAGGGACTTTTTTGACATTCTCGTTATTTAAAGTCTTGGTTAGCTGTGAAAGAAAAAACTTAATTCTGAGACACGTTGAAGAAATCGACCTCCCATGCTCCATTTACACGACACCTTTTGATCGCCTCGGAGATTGCTGTTAATCTTTTAATCCCTGATCTCAATAAACGATAGCTGATCTCTGGGGCTTTTGTTTTATCGTTCTTAGCTACAAAACACAACAATGCGTGTAATTGGATCAAATCAAATGCTTCTAATTGTTTTTTGCGTCTTGGGATGATGAATTAAGTCGATAACATTCATAACCCTCATTGGAAGGTCTTGCGTGTCAGTCAATTGGGCGTGATCGCTGATTGGCTGGTTTCTGTCCATTTTTTTGTCTTTCGTCTGTATCCTGCTCGTCTGCAATTCCAACACAACCCGTTTTTTCCCGCCTCTTAAAATGTTGCAAAGCTCCAACAAGCCCTCTAAGGTTGTCTTCATGGCCTGATGAACGATGCAGGGACAATTGCATTTGGTCAGCTCGGCCCATGGGAGGGAAGGCTTCAAAGTGGGCTAGGCTGCAAATTAATATTTATAGCCCTGCTTAATTATTCAGTGGCCAATGTTGTGAGGAATGTCATGTAGCCATCTGTAATGCACATGTCGCACAGTGGCCAGGACATGGAAGAGGCCGCGGGTTTAATCCCTGTACATTGAAGGTCTTGCTCATGCAGTAGACTAATGTTCAATGTGTCTTGTTTTAGAGAGCAGTTGTCTTTTTATTTACCAGGAGTATTTGATTGATTAACAACTAATTCACTATGTAAATCACCAACTACTTTAATTATTGATGTACTTTGGCCTTTTGGGTTTTCTCCGGGTACTCCGCTTTCCTCCCAGGACAACAAAACATGCATGGTTGGCTCTCTGAACATTGACACCAGCATTTAACCTACACTTTTGCAAATAGAAGTCGTGGATGAGTCTGCTGCTTAATTGTCCTTTACACTTACTAGTCTGTCTGTGCTCACGGCTCATTGCCTGACTGTTTCCACCCACCCAAACACACCCAAACACACATACTCACACAAACTCGGGGGTGACGACGTTTTATTGCCTCTCAGAAGCTCCTTACAAAGTCATGGGTGTAATTTAACATCACTTGTGTTTGTTTTATCGCCCGATGATGAGGCCGAATGAGTGAAATATGAAAGCCAGCAATGTGAGAATGACGGATGTATAGGTATGTGGATGCACGTTGACTGATAGCTGATGGAAGCTTTGACATCCCGCCATTCCAAGGCCCCTCAAAGCACTCACTTAGTTCATGCTAATCCAAAAGTGTGATGACAAATCACGTTTTAACATGTGGAATACCCTACTATACTACATATACATACCATAACTCCTACAATCCATCATACAACAATATCCATCATGTTTCAGTACCCTTTTATGGCTCTCTAAAGAAACTCTCCTCAAAGTTGGATGCTTATAATTGCCCTGATAAGATGAACCATTAAGATTCAGGGTGGCTGAATAGATAGATGGTGGTGGTGGTGGCTAGTAGTCCAGCCACGAATTGATTAATAAAGTCATTAAGATAAGATGAGATAATCTTTTATCATTGTCACAAGGGAGGAAATTAACGTTAAAGCAAAGTAGTAAAGTTTAATCACAAGACTTATTGGCGTATGATAACTAATTAACAAGGTGTGTGTATGGCGAAAAGTGAGGCCATCTCATAGTAGTTAAATAAAAAACAAGGTAGTGAGAGAATTTTAATGATTTTTGGATGCATTTTGTATCAAATTGGAAGGTCTGGCAGTAAATAATAGTTTCAGTGCCATCTCCCTCTAGTCAAAATGGATTGGTCAAATTAGACGTCTATTCCATCTATCAATGGCACTGAAAGAGTCAATATTTTCACTTAAAAAGTTTTAAAAGGAGGGTGTCTGTAAAGACTGCACTAAAAACTATCTTGTATATCTCATGCAACAAAATGTCAACGCCACAAAATATTTCATATGCTAGACTTATTCTCCTAAATTGTACCAGTCTGAACATGTTTTGTGCCTGTTAATTACTAAAAATATAACAGCAAAAAAATGTCAGACATTAATTTCACCCGCTGATATAAAATTGACTTGTAGATGATAAATGGATTTTAGAAAATTGTGAAGAACTGAAAGTAAACACGACTGTACTTATCCTACGGTAATCAATTAACAAAATTGTTGGAACGTAGTTAAAAGATAAAGAAGAAATGTATTTAGAGTCCAAAAAATACATTATAAAAGCCCCTGTGAGAAGCAATGTTTCAAATAAAATGGGTTGATGTTTTATTTCAAGGTCTTATTTTGCTCGTGAAATCTTAAGAGGGTATCAAGGTTCAATCATAACTGGAAAAATAGCCGTGGAAAAGGAGATACAGCACCTTTACAATCAAAAGGTGTCATTCTTTTTGTACTTTATACTTAATACAGGCCTGCTTGTTAAAATATAGAACATCTGGAGCAAATAGTTAGAAGAAAAAGTCAAAGTTCACTGCTTGAAATCGTTTGCAACCATTTTGTTAAATACTAGCTATGATGATCGGAGGCAAAGGTTAAATATCATGTGGTGTCAATAGGGTTCTAGAAACAGAGGGCAAAGGTTAAAGCATCCGTCATCGCGTTGTGAAGTCTCAAGAGGACTTTTTTCATAAGTCGCTATTGAAAAATAATCATTTTTCTCTTCTTAGATGTTATTCCTGTTTTTTTACCACTGCAGAATGCTATTTTTTCCTATTTTTAATTCTGGATTAATGTTTACTGGTGTCTACCATCTGTTTTTTTCTTCTCCAGAATGTGTCATTTGTTGAAACAAGAAAAAAAAGCATTAAATCAGATTAAATGGGGTTCAAACTCAATAAACCAGCCGTGTAGTCACAATCCAAAGAAAATGTTTTTTTGGGGTTTTTTTTGGTTGAAAGCAGCTGCTAGAGTGAGGGAAAAATTCAAATCAACCTGAGGGAAAGATAATGTAGGTGGCTTGCCTTGTGTTTGTACAGATTTCCTGAGTTGCCGAGTTAATGGGAATTTTATTTTTTGCTACGACAAGTACAAAAAAAATCCAGATTAAAAATGAATAGAGACAACAAAAAAAGAACACTGGCTTCTTCACCCTTTCCCTACAAATACAATTTGTTTTGATCAAACAGCAGATACATGGCTTCTTATGAAATGGTCGCCATAGACATTGCTACAAGTACTGTGATTGTCTACCTCACACAATTTTGATGTCTTTTTCGGTTGAAAAAAATACCCTTTAACCCTAATGTCATGTGCTGTCGATATTTTAGTGATGTCTGTTTGTTATATGATTTCCTGGTGAGCTTTCCAATGGAATTTTGAGTTTTATCCAGAATTGATTCTCCTCCACTTTTCTTTAATAATTTCCAAGGCAACTCTGCTATTTTCTGGTTTGGTTGAGCTGCTTTTCTTTCATTTTTGTCTGGCTTTACAAAGGTAGGAATAGATTGTGAGGTAGTGCGGTTAAAAGCAATTCAATATATTTCTACTTATTTGTTATTCGTGAAGACAATATATAATCAGCCCATTTTCACTGTTTGTGTTGTGTAATACCGTCAATAGCAGTCAATGAGGTAAAGACCTAACACAGGGGTAGGTAACCTATGGCTTGAGAGCCATATGTGGCTCTTTTGATGGGTCTATATGGCTCGCTGCCCTTTTAAATCATATTTTTTCTTCATTAGACTCTTCTACATGCATTGTCTTACTGATACTCATTGATTAGCAACAGTGAAATAATGTTCTCAAAAGAATGCACTTTTTTAACTTTCAAATTGGTGAAATGAATAATAGATGCTTACATTTTGATGTATTTTTACTTTTAAATTCTGAGTATGGCTCTCAAGGAATAATGTTTGAAAATATGAATTGTTTATGGCTCTCTTCGTCAAAAAGGTTCCTTGACCCCTGAATGTCTAAGATTAATAATAATCAACTATCATCTGAGATATGAAGATGAACACAAAAGATAGTGTATAAAAACCTGTTACTATTGTTTATGAAAACACAAGACAGGGAAAGCCAGAAGAAATTTTCAGTATGCAACCATACCTGGCCAGGCTGGACTCAGAGGGAAACCCTTAAATGTGGGTTATGTGCTACAGACTTAGGACTGTTATAAATGTAGGCTGGATTGTGGGGAGGAATTGTGCGATGGTAGGCATCGGGGGACACCCGCCGTTTCTTGAGCTCACTGTTGATGACCTGTCAAAAACATAGCAATGGTCAGAAGGGAAGAGAATTTTAGACACCCCTGAAGAGAGTATCAATACCAGCTAATAAAGGATGAAGTCATCATGGCTAGACGGCTGCAAGCGGAGGAAGGCCGAGTGAGAAAAAAAAAAAACAGACACATACACAGAGTCGCAGGAAGGAAGAACAAGAAAGCAATGAAAGAACGAGAACAAACGTTCCCAGAGGACCACTCATCCCGGATCTAATATAGTCCAATTCCCTCTGTATGTCTGTTAATTACTTCCCTCCGCAGCCGTCACGACAGTGGGGGGACTGGAGGCTAGCTACCTTTTTCAAAATGAACCTTCAGCAGAGTGAACTGTATCTGGGTTAATGACTTCATCTGCTTTTCCTTTTTCCAGACCACCAACAATGTACTCATTGGAACAAAATGTACACATTTTCTCTAGTTTTTTGACTGTACCTCAGTATTAATAGCTGTTACAGTTAGACCTCAGTTTTGCCATGTTCTCTGCAGGTTTTAACGATACCAGTTTGATTTTAGTCTCCTCAAAAACCGCTTCTAAATTTGAGTAATTTTTGTTTCTCGTAGTCCTGAAATTCATCTGTTTAATAATAACAACTACACCTGTCATTAAGGGAATAGCAAGTTGGAGAAAACTGGAAATAGCTGTATTTTTCCCCAGTGCTTGTCACACTGTGTCCTTCACTGCTGTTTTTTCTTCCTTATTCTACCTTTTCCACCGCCATGGATCTTATATACAATGATAACAATTCACTGACGACAATCTCAACATGAAAGCCTCGCAGGAGAAGAGCTGGAGAGAGAGAGAGAGAGAGCAGCACGTCATAAAAATGTCAAACATAAAAGGCAGACGCTAGAGAAGAATATTATTCCAAAAATATATAAGACATTAGTGAGCGGGAGACATGAAAAAAATAAATAAATAAGAGAGAAATATATATTTTAGTGATGCAGAGAGTTGTGACTGTGCTTTTAAGTCTGATGCTTGTTCAATTAGCTCATGAACAAAGCACTGTATAATACCCAGTTAATGCTATGAGCCTACTTCACAAACAGGCTTTACAGTAGTTTAACACATATTTGGGTCCAATTTGAGACATGATGGAATTTGCCAGTACTAATAAAAATAGCCCAAATGTAAATCCTAGACTAAAAATAACACCAAATTGAAATTATTTTTTTCTTATTGGTGCTACAAAATTGGATGGTTTGGGTTACATGTACATTTCAAGTCTGGGTTACCTATTTTTTTTTTTAGATTTTGGGTTATGTGGACAGAAAAATTTCATAGAAAAACTTGGCTAGGCTTTTTCAATTGTCTCTGCAGATGTTTGCCAACAAACGACTTGACACAAGTCGTGCAGGAGTAACAAGTTATGAGTATTTAGCTGATATTCCCTTGAGCTAGACAGCAAGCAAAAGAGTCCGTTAGAGTATGAATAATCGTCCTGGAAAGGGCGGACGAAAGTCTGCTATTATTCTCCGTCGGAAAAGTGACACTCGGGTGGAAGTGTTCTGCTTGGCTACGGCCTCGGGGGTGGCGTGCTTAAATGTCAACGTTGACTTTTGCAGTCGGCAAGCAGGCGGACTGTCTGGTAACTGTATATGTGCAAGTATGTCTTGCACAACCTACATTATACACTTGGGGTAGATTTACATGACATGGCTCAAGTCACACAATCCCCTTTTCCCCCCTTTTGGGCATAAACGCAGTATAAAGTAAGAAAAAGCTAATAGTTCTGTCATGATTCGTTCTAATTGTGTTGCAATTTCTACCATGTGACCAAAAAGTTCCTGATCTCCAAGCGGACTGACATTTTTTGATGAATTAAATTGACAATGTAGACTGTGACTAAACATCTAAAGTCAAAAAAACGTCCCCTTGTATGAAATTCTGCAATAGTAAGCAAACCAAAACATTGTGTTCATTTAAAAGCTATTCTAATGCCTGACTGATGGTTCTGACAGCTCCCCACAGTGCAAAAGCACTTCTGTGTTTGAATGCATAATGTAGCAACAATCAGTCGGTGGTGCGAGGTGAACAGTGCATGTATTATATTGGGTATACGTCTATAAATTGGCAAAGTCTACAAGAGAAACCCCTTATAGTGAGGAGTTATTGCAGGGATATTTTGTTTGGAGCCGGCATAAAACATGGCTGAAGCTGTAATTCCTTGTCAAAGGGAGTAGAGTGATGCCAGCCTGGTTTGCTACTTATTCATAAGTCTTGACAGCACAAGCCGCTGTGTGCTAGAGTAAGATTCCTTGAAGGCTAGCCTAAGAAACAAAAGACCTATGCACGTCAATGTAATCTACGCTTGGCTCGATATGATATTCTGATGGCGCCGGATGATTTCTGCTTTTGGGAGCCCAGCCACATTTCTCCTCTTTTATTTCTTGACGTGGCCTTGCCATTTTGATTTCAAACTAGCTAACTGTGACGTTTAGCTTCTTGGCTGTCATGCTTGTTACCTTGTGCACCTCAACATCATAGGACATGGTTGGATGAAAGTGCTTTGTGTGTTTTGGAATTGAATATTTAAACTCAAAGGAAATTTGGCACTAGTTAATAGTGTTATGTCACCATTTTCATGCTGCGATAAACTTCACTTGGTCTTCTAAATCTATCCAAGCCAATCCATATCTGGGCAAACAGGTCGAAACCCAATTTAGCACTCACCTAATCCAGTTTCAAGTCTCAAGTGGTTAAAGTAAAACTTGAATCTAATCCTCAATTGGTCCAAACCTGTTTTGACCTTATTTGAACCAAGCCAAACAAGGTATTATCACAAGTTACTCTGAACATGATCAACATTCAAACTGCCCCAGCAGCATTAAAAACCCAACTTATTCTTTCGCTGACTTGGTAAAAAAAAATACCTAAAAAAAATAGCTCCACTAAAATCCCGCTTAGAAAGAAAGGTCAGTGCCGATGAAGCTCAAGTGTGGCAGCCATAGTGTGACTCAGCGGGAGGTAGCAAACCACTTCTTGCTGACACTAAACCACACTCACACTTGACATTTTTTAGGTGAGCTAATTTATGAGCTCCAGTAGTGTAAAATGGTATTTGATGTTAGTTATTACAAGGCAGGAAAGTGCAGTAGCTAAGGGCAGTCAATGCTTTCTTGAGAACACTCGTGAAGGTAATTTTCTGTTGAAGAAAAGCTAATTCTTTACAATGTTCCGTGTTAAATGGACGGACAATTGTCTAACACGACCGACTGTAATGTTAACAGTGTTGCTGCTATCTAATTTTGCTCACGATGTTGCTTCAAAAGCTGGATTTGGCCAGAAGTATGAACATTTTCAAGTGTGGTAGAGCCAACGCGGAGAGGACTCTAAGGCAATGCCTCAGGCAAGGCCACAATGTGACTCCCCTCCAGTGATGGCGGACACTAGAGCACTCCGTTTCTTGTCATATCAGCGTAATGAAGGTCATCTTTATTGACTGTCATTCATTCTGGCTCCTTTGGGTCTGTTCTTTTGCCTCTGGCTGTCACCTCCGTCATTCCTGGAGGCACAATACATTCTTCCAAACCATCTCCTTGCCTTCACCTCACTTGGAGGATTGGTTTGACATGGCGAGGATGAAACCTTGAACGAGGATGTGGAGAAGTTAAGGGAGAGAATGTGCAATCTTTCAGTCATCACTTGATTGCTGCCATGAGGCGCAGTGAAGGAGAATGTCTGACCGAGGCACTGACACTTGAGTGACTTTTCATCACCTCACTACATGCGGAAGGAGAGGCATTTTTTAGCCTCTTCCACACCAGGCATCCAAGTTTGGACATTGCAAATCTTATTTCTTCTGATTGCCATTCAATCCACCTTTTTCGTAGTTCGTTATCAATGTGTGTGTGTGCGCTATTGATGCTACTCATAGGGTTGAAGTCCATCCAGGTAATTACTTGCTTCTGATTCGAGTCTCTTTCACACTTGCTATTTTTTCCACCCCATTTTTAATACTGGTGACAGGAATTGACCTGTAAGATGGTTCAGATGCCACTTTTTGTCAAGGCCTTCCAAGTTATTTCACAGCTTTTTCCCCCTGACTCTTGTAAGATACCAACATGGGTTGCCAGGGATAATGACCAGCTAGGAATTGGCTATCTTTTGATTCACCAACAAAACGAAATGGAAACTTTTCAAGTTTTACAAGTAAGATGAGATGACCGTCTTCCTTTGGGCTGAAAGCCACTTTGTCTGTCACTATGCTTCTAATGGCTGAATGCATTAAATTGCAATGACTAGGAAGTTGCACTTCGGACGCACATTGAGTGTCTGAGAGGAACGCTTCAATTAATCCCAGCTCTACCGCCAAGGGCCAATTTACCGGCAAGGCAGCATGAAAGAGGCCATTTTTGTTTTCAAGACAATTAGCAGCTCAGCGGGCCTCGTCGCTCGTAAAATTAACTTTGCAAGATTTCCAAAGTGGCATTCCCGTTGTGTAATGCGCTCTTAATTCCAGCCAGTCACACTGACTCATTCAATGTTACGGAGCCGGGAGAAATGTCGCGGGCAGCTCGTCTTTGAGCCGAATTAAACGGCTGGATAAATAAATCCCGCCCGAATTCGACGTTAATAAAAGTCAGCCGCAGAGCTTAGGGTGACTTATGAGCTAGTGGATGTGGTGCGACCACTCGTCTGCTTTATTACTGGAAATGAGACCAGTGTGAGTTCTTGAGTGTGTGTGTATGTGTGTGAGCAAACCAATGATAGTCAAAAAAGCCAATCCTTGCCAAACAAGACTGACCTTTGTTGATGTCTAAGGGCGACAAGTTTCATCGCTATCCATGGCGTCTGCCAAGAACACGCTCAATAGTTCATCTAAATGAATGTCTGACGAGTGATCCGCTCACTGCACCTTTAAGACATGTTATTCGTTTGCAGTCTAATTAGGGTGCCTGATAATTTTCTTAGAAATAGATTTATAAATACTTTTTGTGGACATGGACAAACCATGCAAGTGAATGATGAATAAAATGCATCTATTATTGTATTGTTTCTTTCTTACCAAAAGGTGGTAAAGTGTTAAATCCACTCAAGCATGCCAGTTTCTATAGATTAATCTAAGTAGCATATGTTTCAAGAAAAATAGAACATTTCATTAGCTTCTTCAGTTCAACACAAAACCTCTTCCATAGTATTCATAAGTGCATTTTCTATATGCTATAAATCATTGTATTTTTATGTATTGGGAACACAGAGTTTAGCTGGAAGAGGAGGAGAAAAATGGATGAAATCCTTTCCTTCTTCCATTCTCCTCTCCATTTTTCAGTCTGGCTCTCATCTTAGCTGAAGAAACGTGGCTGTAGGACATGTAGAGGTTACACTGGATTGGCTTGTCACAGGGTTGTGTGAATAAGTGAGTGTGTGCCTAAGACTGCCTTGGAGAGAGTATGTGTGTGTTTGCGCATGTGTTCACTACCTATTCATGTGGTACGTGCTTCATTTTTTTTGTTTTTTATCTTTTATGTACAGCAAAAACATGAAATTTGGGGGTGCTGGCACAAAGGGGACTAACAACCCTTCCTACACACTAATATTTTCATCCTTGGATCATTGGACGATTATTTCGTTTACTGAAGTGGCCCGACAAACTGTTTGAAAATCACTGGTCTATTTGTAATGGTCTCAGGTGGTCAGAGTGGGGGGAAAAACTTAAAAGTTGTCTGGGTTTTGTATACAAAAGGTACAAGCTGATAAATGTCTGCAACTTTTCTGTATTTGACCCTCACACGTTTATTTCCCATAAGGCTCCTGTGAGCATCTTAGTTCAATTTTAACAGGATTTTGAGACCTTCCAGTCGATTGAAACAGGCTACCGTGACAAATCTAAACTCTTCATATATACTTTTTTTTCTGAAAGATTAAACAATCATCTTTTTTTTTTCCTTCAATAGATTGAAAATAATGGACAGTATTTTATGTTGGAACGTGTCAAACATTTCAAGTTAGTTTTATGAAACAAATTTATTTGTATTGTTGCATTAGAAGTGTTCAGAGAAGTGCAGATCAATATGAAGATCCATTATTCATGTTGTGGTTATGATTTTGTAGTTTAAATGGTGTCGCATCACACTCACATATGATTAATGTTGGTCAAGTGTCCATATGAAGTGGATGTGTGTGTATAAGTGAGTGTAATAGTGTAGTGTTAACAACGTTAAATCATCATTATTATATTGCATTCAATGGAATATAGATAATGAATCACAATGACCATGTTCCAGAAAATATATAATTTGTTGTTTAAAAAAAGATGAAATGAAATTATTCATGTGGGATACAACCATGTGATGATAAATCCCAATAATTACAACCCGTCTAATAGGCCAATGCGAAGGTATGGAGAAGTAATTGGTTTATAATGTGTTTTATGTATGCATATTTTCAAAATGATTCCAGGTAATTCATTACAAATATATTTGGGGACCCCTGAGCTATAGTTTGTGTATCCCCTAAGGGTATTCACCGTGAGAAACCTTGCTCATATAATGCAACAAGTTTTTTGTGCTAATTGATTTAGTGTTGTGCTGTGACATTAGCAGGATGCTGTATGTGTGTGCTAAAAAATGATGGTGTTAATTACTTGTCCGTCCTGCTAATAGACTGGAGGCATTAATGCAATCAGCCACAAAAGCAATTAATTCAACATCTGCTCTGATCAAATTTGCTGCTGCCATATTTTAATGATGTTTCTGTAGGCACACAAACTATAACACATATACACGCACTGACTTTCATAAGTCAGAACAATGAGTCTCCCTTGCCATATCAATTACCACCAAGACCTTTTTACACTTGGCCCACTGCAGATAAGTTTATTTAAAACCCCTGAGATTACTCGTTTTATTTAATATCATTAACCTCGGAAAAATTAGGCCAATGTTTTTAAAAGGAAGGTAACGTTTCTATTGTATCCTTGGTTTAACCTTACAATGTCTTTTGCCTAGCTAAAACCGCACATTTTGATTAAATAACATTTTTATTTCATTTTGCTTTTGAAGTATGCTTTCAAAATCTCCAACCACTAGGTTCAGTGTACCATTTTGACAACATGTCAGTTTCTGTGAACCCCCAGTGTGTAAAATATTGTCTATGATATATATACACCTATGAAAAATGCATGTACTGTACCTTGAACTAGATCTTTCACCAATGACTACACATCAACGTTAAGAGTTGTACTTGCCAAACGGAAATGTACACCGTAGACATATTACGACCTATTCACAAATCGTTAGAACTGCGTACTCAAGTCAGATTCATACGCAATGACGGTACAGACCAAATTTCTGCCAGAGGCCAGAAACGACATGAAGCTGATTAAGATTCACCATCCCCATCACAACTTGGTCACTTTCTCCTGCATTGTTTGTTCACCCCATTCACATTGAAGCCAGAATGAGGGGATGGGATCACAAGGAAGAACAGTTACGAGACAACTCAGTGTGCTGTAAACAGACAAGAGTGTAACCGCAATCACAGAGCAGACCCTCAGGGGGAGAGAGACTGACTTGTGGAATCCATCTCCAAGGCCGCAAAGGGCCGGTTACAGCTCACTTGTAATTACTGAGCTAAATGATTTTACTGCTGTTTCGTCGTCCCGAGGATTTGGTGACCGCTCGCCTCTTTCGTGTCCACTTTACGGGACTTTTCCGAGAGAGGAGACACTCCCGCTCATCGGCCATAAACCCCTTTGCGATCAATAACTCGTTTGGCCCGAATTATGGCGCAAAGCTTGCAGGAATATTGTTTTTGAGATGTTGTTTAGCCAGCGGCAGCACAAAGACGAGTGGTTAGCATGTCCGCCTCATGGTTGTAAGATTTAGGGTTCAATTCTCAGGGGGTTCTGACCTTCGGCAAATGAATGAGGGTTTAGATAGCAACGTTAGATCTGCATTCGACTACGGTCTTATCAATGACATGTAAATGGAGATGTCTTGAAGAAGGTCATAGTGATCTTTTTGTTGGCCACTTTATAGAAGTGGTTTTATAAGTTGTCTTGTACTTGATAGACATGTTAAATTTCTCTTAAATTTGAACAGATCGGTCTTAAATGGAAATGGTAGAGTACTTAAGGAGCGCATTTATCTGCTGTTGGGCAAGATGCCGCCAAACCACTGGGAGTAATTTAAGGGTCAGTGCCTCTCTCAAAGGTACTTCAATATTGGCCAGTCGTAGCTGGAAATCAAACCGCTGACCCTTCAGGCAAGCAACTTCGCCATGGCCGCCAAGGAGGTCTTACATTTCTTTTTTTTTTAACCCATTCCCTACGATGATTCTATGGATGCCGAACTCTATGCTCTCAAATGGCAAAAAGAATTGGAATCCTCCAACGCGGTAATATTGTTGAGCTCTACCTTACATTGGCATTTTTCCCCAAACTGTCATCCTGGTTTCATTTCAAACTGCACAGTGCAGTAGCACAACAATAAATAAGCATCAAGTATGTATAAGACTTTCCAGAATGACTTGTTGCAATGCTTGTGCAAGATCGAAAACTAAACTTTCTATTGATTTTCTTACATTATTGGCATTTTCTGTGTGTTGTGCCCATAGTTTTTCATCAGCACTGTTTCCTCAAATTAGAAACTACCTAGAAACTCTGAGTCTTGCAGGAAATACATATTCCAGGTCACCAAACATCCCAGCTTTCTTTAGACCCCCCCTGTTTTCAAGAGCTAATAAGTAGAGTCCAGTGACCTGTCACTCTACGTCAACATGTAGTCCCTCGCCTCATTCCTTCACGGTTGTCTGCAGTCAACAAACGAGCAAGGGTCGCCATTCCGACAGAACGCTGACGAGGCCAGAAAGAGAATATCATCTTGCCTGTGAAATGTGGAGGACACCATTGCATCGCTATCGTTACAAATCCAGACAAGGGCTTAAATTTCATGTTCTCTTGCAATGCGTTGGCAGAAAAAAAAAACTAAAGTTCACCACATGAACAAGCACTCCTGAGACTTTTTCACACCGACGCACGCACACACTTGCAGCGACAATCCATCAACATGATCAAGCAGCAAACCGATGAGAAGTGGCCCGTCGTACATCAACCTCTCTGAGCTTGTTAAAGGCAAAGCTCACTCAGTCACAGGTTTCCTGTCTTTGAAATGATCAACTTGGCAATTCGAACAGACACACATAATTTGACTACTGCTACTACTCAATTTCATCGCAAAAATACTAAGCAGCAATAGGAAGCAGAGCTATTAATAAGAATGTTAACAAAGCATGAAAGCTAATTAGCTCCAGTCCAAACGTTAACTTCATTCATGTCCCGATTCTAATGAGACGTCGCAATGGCAACTAGTTTGAGAAACCAGTAGTCTTGCGATGTGTAAAATCTAGCATTATCTACTTCTTCATTGAATATGGAGCCAGCAGAAGATACAAATTCATATTTATAATAATTATAATGCTAAAATGGCAATAGTAATGATGATAATTATTCTGATTGTCTTCAGCATTCACCATATTGTTTAAAGGATAAATGGTTGCTATATAATTAAATAAGACATTTTTTTTCAGTTTTGTTTTAATTGCTTTTTCACATTTTCTTTTACTATGAACAATTCTTAGTAAATTTAAGCATATTTTTAATTATTATCCTTCCAATGAATGTATGATATATTTAGTATTCAGTTTTGTACTTTAAAACCCACATGTATTTGTTCTTTATGGTTTGTATGGTAAAGTTTCATACAGAAATGTAACAATCAAAATATTACATTCAGAATTCAAACTTAGTCTTTTCACTTTCTTCACAAAAACAAAGTGAGTTCCTAAAGACTGGTGCAGGATGCAGTAAATTTAAGCTTCCAGTGTGTGTTTGTGTGGATGTGAGGCATCCACATCTGGAAGTCGGAAGCAGAGAGAATCCATTTTCGGCCTAGTGCAATGGCGCACAAACAAACATTGCCGTTCACTGAACTCTATGTTCTGCTTGTTGTAAAGATAATTAGCCGTAAGTGTTTCAACGTGGCCACTTTGTAGCACTTTGTGTGCACCTGTGGTGCCCCTCGCTAATGAAATGATGCTCTTTATTCAATTATTTTCTTGGGGTAGGAGGGTTTTGTGTCTGTGACTGTTTATATGGACACTCAAGTAGCTCAAAGATGCACTTAAGGGTCATCTGATTGTTTTTGAAAAACATGAAGTGAGGGATTACGCTGGTGGATGTTGTCTTATGTTTGTCTTTGTCAATGTATGATGGACCAAAATCTGGAAAGCAACAACTATAAAGACTTTTTTCTTAATTTGCAGGTTAGGAAAAAGGAGAAAAGACGAATTTGGATGGAATTGCCAACCCAGTGACCATAAAACTAGCGTCATCAATGATTGATTGACTGCTTGGCAGAGAAAACTAACGGAAATCAAATGGAGCAACAAAATGAGTAAGTAAACATACCCTCTTTTATAAATGAATGTACTACTTCAACTGGGCTGGTTAGAGCTACCAGATGTTTGCTGTCCATATGCTATACACCAGGGGTCTTTAAGCTTTTATGCTTACTGATTTGTGACAGGGACTGAACAGTTTATTCGCCACAAAAAACAACAACCTAAACCTAACCCAAAAATCTTTTTGATGCAAAAAAAAAAACAACCCAAAGCAAATTGGAACTTGCTCTTCCAACTACCCCGTCACCAAAAAAAAAACACTAAAAATACACGACAGATTTTTTTTTTGTTCCTATTCCAACTTTTACCAAGAAAGCAAAAGAAGACGAAGGCGGGTCAAAGAGAAAAAGGGAAAAAAGAAAACATAAAAAGTGCAATTCCGTCGTGCGGTTGCGTTGAAGCCATAAGAAAGGAAAGCCGGTTGGGGAAAAACTTCTGGAAGTAATTAAAGGCCTAACATACACACACATACACAGACACACATAGTCAGCATTGCACTTAAATAAAGTCCAATGCAGCTGGCCCTCCCATAGCCGTTCTTTCTTTGTGTTGAGCTGCTTTAATGACAGGCTTAAAATCTATTTGTGTTACAAGGCCTGGGTCACATTTCAGCTACTTTCACCTTAAAAAAAACATGTTTCTGACACTTCACACTTTTTATGACTTCAACTTCTCAAATTATGTATCACTTGCCATTTTTAGTCTCTAGCCGAGGAATGTTTGTCCATAAAAATGGCAAGGTAAAACGTCCCCATGGGCTGGTAAAAGTACTAAAGCTTAGCAAATGTGATGTTTATTGTATTTCAGCAGGCGGTAGATGTTGGAATTAGTCTTTAGTTTATAGCTGGAACGTTTCCTGTTTTTTTTTTAAATTAAAATTTAGAAGGAAAACTCAAAAATAAATTACTAAAATGGCAATAATCAAATGTGTGTTGGAACAACAAGATTTTTTTTCTTGACTTTTTCTACTCATATTGATTATACTTCCACTATGTAGCTTCCAATATGGTAACTGCTTGTATATAAATAACAGTTTTATGCTTTCAATACTTTATTATTGCTTTATTATTTAAGGGTACCATAGATGGTCATGGGAAATGTTGCATACATGAGGTGGATTTCAGTTATTTTATATGGAGAAAATCCATTTATAATAAGGTCATGTTCGTGTTACGAGCTTGGTTGTGGAACAAATTGTGTCATGAGGGCTGTATTTGTCACGTTACCGTCAGTTTGCCAGCGTTTCCAGCGTGAAGGCTTGAACTTCCCGTTGCACCCCCGCCAGTTGGGAACTATTACCGATGAGCCTAATTCATCGTTGCTTGAGAATGTGTGAGGCGCAGAGATCAGGCTATAACGGTGTCAGCATGTGGAATTAATTAGAGGGTCAATAAGAGTGTTTGAGAAGAGTAAGAGGAATTATGGGTAGGGGAGTAGGAACATGATCTTCAGAATGACACTGGAATTTGACTTGAGCTTTTTTAAGAGTGATGATGTGAAAAGTGTTTGGAGTTGTAATACTGGATGGAGGAATAGTGATGCTTGGAGGACTTGTCATACAAGTTTGGGATGAGATTATGTTCTTTGAATATCATTTTTGATTTACATTTATAGGTCTTATGCTTACTAGTGTAATTATTTATTGACTTATTGGCCGCTAAGTGATTATCAAGCAAATCAACAACACTCAGTTTATCATTATATAAAAAAAAAACATAAATACTGTCCAAATTCTGTTCCATGACTATCTTAAGTAGAATTCTCAGTTTTACATTGTTTTCAACAACATGAACAAAGTGAGTTTTACAACTTTGTACAATCTTTAGAATTATCCGCACCAAAATTGTAATAATTTCCATGATTATAAAACCCCAACATATCTGGAGGAGATTATACACACTACTAAAAGTATAAGTAACAACCAAAAAAACTAAAAAGAATTTGATACATCTCCTTTATATTCATTGAAATTTAAAACTAAAACAACAAATGTCAGGAAAATCACTGAGCATTTTTTTTGACAAATTATTATAGATTTCCTTTTGAATGAGGGGCTTCCCAAAGCTTGACAACTCTGCTGAGAAGATGCCTTGGGCTATTAATACAAGCACACACAAAGGGACTACACACACACTCATAGTTATTGGGAGCGCCTGAAGCGTTTCCTCCCTGCGCCAGGATGCAGCAGCCACGGCCGCAAGCGAGATTTAAAAAGGAGAACGGAAAAAAAAAAGACTCCTCTGGAGTGAACAAAAGACGTTTCTGCTTTCCGTCTAAATTCAGACACACAAAAAAGTAAGATTAGAGTGTTGAAGTATGGAGATAAACACACTTTGTAGCCACCCACACTGTGTAGACACATCACATGCAAAACAACCATCTTCATCTAGAGTAGAGATGTCAAACTTGAAGTGAATATAGGCCAGGATTAAAACTAGGATAAAGTTGGGAGTTCAAACAAAGAATTGTTGTGGTCAACAATTGTGTAATTAAAAAAATACCGTATTTTCACAACTATAAGGCACACTGTATTATTAGGCGCACAGTCTATTTTGGAGAACATTTAAGACTTAAGTGCGCCTTATAGTGGTGAAAATATGGTAATTGCTATTGACTCCCAGGCATGAAGCACTCACTACTTTACAGTCACCTCTAGAACCAGCCATTGTTGATGTTTTGGATTTTTTTGTATAAAATCTTGCAGTGAGGGAGGAGCTATATAATGGAAGATTTTGTAAACTAAGATGGCATCTGCATATCTAACAGTATTGTTTCAGTTCAGGCGTTTGTGTTTTTTTTAATATCCGACAGTGGTGGTTTTTTGTTTTTGGTTTTCAGTTTTTTTTCCATATATAAGGCGCACTGTCTATTTTGGAGAAAATGTAAGACTTTTAAGTGCGCCTTATAGTCATAAAAATACGGTACATAGTTTTTTGCAGTTTAATGAGCTAAATTCAAGAAAAATGGTGAAGCAATGTCTTGTCCTTGTCTTCTTTCTCTACTCATGATTCCTGTTTGATTATCTTTTGCACACTGGCAGCTTGTGCTTGATTCAATTAAAGTGTAGAGCAGCTTGCGTGGGTACACACATGGAAACGTGTGAGGTCAGAACCAAGCCGCTCAGGGGGGCGTACCATGCGATTACTAATGTGATTTTCTGACAAGAAGGCCAACCGACAAATATTGTGCTTTTGCCAACTTTGGAGGAATGGAAGAGATCACTTGGCGGTTAATGAAATGGGGACTACATTGGAAGAAAATTCATTCAAGAGTGACCCTTTCTATTCTAAACCTTAAATGGGACATTAGATCCTTGAGTTGGTAACTAGTACTCAAGGAGCTACTAAATTCTGTCATTACGTACATTATTGGAACAGGTCACGCTCTGCTTTATGGATGATGAGATTGGACTATTTTTAATTCAAGGCCTGTGGGGATTTAAAGAGTATAAAGGAAATTACTTTCAAACAAAAATCAAGGCTCCTTCGTTTTAGAAAGAAAGAATCAAATGTAATTTCAAAGTTAGCAGCTTGCAAATATTCCATCCTGAATGCCAAGTATGTTGAAAATGTATTCGTTAGATTCCATTTGGAATGAATTTGGCATCCATTTCTGCCAATTGTGGACAGTACATAATGTCCATCTAGGAACTATTACAGATAATAGTTGCATTTAGTATTTGTGGTTGAGGTCTTGGTTCTGGACTGTGTTTTTTTGCCTCTTGTTATCATGGAGGCAAATTATGTATGTCCACTCTAGGGTAATAAAAGGCTAACATTAACTGTCTCTTAAATGGAGTGTATGCACCGCGGTGAGATCAGGATCAGCTCACTTTTTCTTTTTTATTTTCTTGTTTTACGACCAATGTTAAAAGCTCTGTTTATATCGTCTGGGCTAGCCACTAATAGGGGTGAAAATGAACTTTCACTTAAATTTAAGCATCCATTAAGGCAATGTCACAACGTTTTTCTTTTTTTTTGTGTGTGGGATGTAGGTTTTTTTATACCACTGTATTTTCAAGGGTGTAACGTACATTTACTTCCTTATTACCCTCACTATGATTTAGTTAAGTGAGAAAAACATTGACATTTATGGAATGCAATAAATTATGGGTAAACTGTACTCTAAAACTGCATGAAAACACAATTTTATATCATACAGACTTAATTGTTCTATGACAAGTAATAACAAAAAACGATTCGTTTGGATCACGTATAGTAGAAAGAAACATTTTGCAATTAATAAAATAATATAAATCATTTCAAAAAACGAACTAGATGCATGTAAACAAAAAAACAAACAGAAAATATTGCCCTCTTTTAATAGAAAACCCATACTATGACATCATCATTGTTAGCAAGTGTGCACGTGATCCAGATGTCAGCGCGTGCACATGTGCACAGGTGGAAGGTCACATCTGGTGTGAATCCCGTAAAGAGTTTACGAGGTGTCTCGGGGCTCAGAGATCAGCTGTGTACCTTTTCAGTGGCTGTGAAAGAAACGCACACACGTGTGAATGTGCTCGCACACGGACACACAAACAAAGAAAACTTCCCTAAGCAGTCCTCAAACCTCCAGATTAAGATAGCAAGCAGACACTGACACACAAACAATCCCCCCAGAAAAGATGCAGCTGCCATTTCTTTCTATTCACATTATTTTCATTTCTATTTCACCTCACACATAAACACACACACACACACACACACACACACACACATACTGAGACATGCACACACCCTTTTTGGCACACGGCATCCCGACTCGAGAACAATTACATTCTGGCCGGTGATAAAGTAGTAATTTCACGGCCTGTTGCCTAAACTGTGGCATTCCAGCAAGCTGAGCAAGGAATGGAGTATATAGCTCGTTTATCCCCGACAGCTTCCCGAATGCTCGCCAACCACAGGGCGAGGGGATGTAAAATACTGTAAATGTACACGCAAAAGGACAAGGGTTAGAAAATGACTAGATTAACATTAAAAACTGCAATACCACAGTCAACCCATAGCCAGTATTAGCCGATATGTATGTATATAGTGAATATTTTTGGATGTGTATAGTACTATACACAGGATTTATGAATGTTACATTAACTTTTATTGTATTTTGTATGTAAAAGTGTCCAGTATAATGCGGATGTATATATAGGAGTTTTGTGTGTTTGTATATACTTCAATAGTGCATTCTACATCCATGCCAAAGCTGTTGCTCACACCCTGCTGATAATTCCATTACACAAACACACACCCGCAATGCACACCTGCTCATACATCATGCATACATACAGTATCCTTTAACACATCAGGGGTCTCCCTCTGAATGTAGGGCCACTTCTTGCTGGGACCTTTGATTGAAAATAATATTTCTCTTGCATTCACACACACACACGGTCAGCCAATAAAGAATATTGAGTGTTATATATAGCGTTATATTTTTTTTTAGTTTTTTAGAGGAAAATATTCTTTTGTTAAGGTGGAGGCAACTAAAAGTCTTTTGCAAATAGACTGCATATGACCAAAGGTTACTCTGTGGACTGTTTCCTTTTTTATCTTTGCTGTTTCCTCGGTAGCATTGACTTTTCACTCACCGTCGTCCTCCCGAGGGCTGTCTCCCGCTCTGTTTGTCTCGACCTTTACGCAAACAGATGGCGAGACGGCGACTGGTCACCTTCCCAAATGATATCAAGCAGGTTTGCAACTGAGAGGATGGAGACACGGGTACAATCCTAATCGAAAGATTGCTACCTGCATTTTATCATGTACCAGAATTATCCTGATCATCTATTTTTTTTTGCACCCGACTTCAAGTCTGAGTCACCTCATTTTGACTACCTACTCACACCAAACCTCGATCGTTTATTTTTTTATACTTATATATATTCTCTGACTATTTTCACTTAGGAGACATCCCTAATTATTCAACCCCTGTATTATTTTGTTGCTCACTGCAACTGACAGCAATAGACATTGAATTTATTTCAACTGGGAAGACTGCCATTGACCATTCAACTGTACTGGCCATTTACTCCAACATTTAATCATAGCTTATTTTTGCAACTTTTTTTTTTTTAACTCCACCCAACTACTGCCAACGTCACACCCAATGATAACATTATTTTGTGTTATATATACACGTGTAACTTACTGAACGGATGTGCGGGTGTTTTCTACTGAAGGAAAATTGGTCCAAACCCAACACTTTGGTCCTTTTAACACTTGCCCGCTAACGCTACTTAATTACTGCATGGGCACAAGCAAAATACCAGGCTATATTCACCACTTCTCATTTTTGGAGGGATTCCAGAGCAGAAACCGACCACAGTACACACCTCATTATTGTACACATCTGGGCCACACAGTTGAATAGAAGTTAAATGATTTTTACTTATTTTTTCAACTGAGTTTGTAAGGTGTGACAACACCGAGACTAATTTGGTAAAACAACAGCAAAAGTGTCTCTTGACCCTTGCATGGTTTACAAAACACGTGATATGGAATGAATTGACTTTACAGTATTTCCTATGAGAAAATTTTCGAATGAAAACAAGTTAGAAGGCAACCTATGTCACGGCATACAAATTACGTTTGACTTTTGCAGTTTTCACTGCACTTATTTTACTTCCCTCAGACGTCCCGTGGACATTTTGGCAGCCTGGCGTGGATAAAAGATTGAAATTGAAGCTTTTTGCGGCTGGCTTTTTAAATGTGTTTTTAAATATACTCTGCATCCGCGGTCTGACGGCTCCGGAGAGAGATGGAAAATGGAAGAGAAGGGCGTAGGAAATTAGGAGATGGGTAAAGAAATCCTAGCTTCACGGGACAAAGGAATAAGGCCAGGAAAGAGAGAAAGAAAATAGGATAGTTTTCTTTCTTTTTTTTGTAATCTATGTAACATTACAAGATACTTAGACAACTCGTTCTTGCATCTAGTAATCAGCAAATCATCAAACAGTAAAATGAGATGAGAGCAAGAGACAAATGAGCCGCTGTAGGATTCTCAAAGAGGCTCTGTCTGCTACATAATGAGCTCCATATGTGGACACACACACACAAACACACACACACATTCACACTAAAATGACCAAATACGTAGAAGAAAGACATGTTTCATTTTTTCCTTGCTGAAATTACAACTGTTAAAGCGCTTCCTCACTTATGTTTTCAGCAAAAAAAAGGTCAACTTGAACAAATTTGGACGATGTGTGAAAGTAACACACTAAATTCCAAGTCACTTGGAATTTTGCCGAAGATGCATTACTTCAGCAGTTAAGTGTTTAGGATCGTCCCACAGTTGAGGTTGTCCAACGCATGACTTTGATTAGGCAGGAGGGAGATATGTACTACTGCTTGGTTACTTAGTTGACTTTGTTAGGATACTATTACATTCTGGTAACTATAAACTTTGCAGTGGTGGAGACATTGGTACCTTACCTTCTAGATGTTTTGTAAATGTAATTTATTATGACTTTTGTGTTTTATTGTATGTTTTTTATTTTTTTACTGTACACCAAGTATTTTAAAACAATCAAGTACAAAATAGAGGCAAACCATGCAATTGGGAAGCTTTTTTTTCCATGCCAAACTGAGATGGGTCTCATTAATCACCCTCTCATTAAGACCTCACATTAGGAAGTCCATTGCACATTTTGCACCCAGCAGTGAATCACTTGTGCAGTCCTTTCAACATACAACATTTAAGATGCAGATATGGCTCAAAGATCGGACATTTTTACTCGTTGAATCGATCCAATCCGTATCCATGAGTACAACCCATGGATTGGCCAGCTCGTGAAGTAGTACTTCGACTGTGGCTGACTGTATCACATATAAATCGAGGTCCCAACTTCTCCGAAAAACTGGACAGACAGCAGCTTCCCATGACCCACTTTGGCTCCTGAAGCAGACTTTGACAAAATGAGACTTTGTTTCCTATGGAATGTTTTCACTGGACAGGCTCCCAGGGCGAGGCACTATATTTAACACTTTGCATGCACATCTTGCATGTCAGCACCTCTAAAAAAGTACAGATCGAAAACCTTAACTGGGTCGCAGACCTTTCACAGGTCAATTAAAGTGACTAATTGCGCCCAGGTTGTTTTGCGGCAGCCAAAACTTGTAGGATGATACCATCTCAACCTGGTTGGTCCGACATTTGGTTGACCTTTGGAATATGGGGTAAAATGACTAGGTTGTGGTACAGGGGGGAGAAAAAGAAAGAAAGCAAAGAAGCGAACAAGCAGACAGACGCCGCTTTGCTGCTGGTTGCAGAAAGTAAATTTGTCCTTGGGGAGTGTCGGGCATGTCAGAAACACTCATTTGGATCTTTCCCAGTCCACTCGTCATAGCCTAGGCTGCAACACATCAAGATTTGCACTAGGTACCTGATCTCCCCCAAAGAAATTTCCCAGTAGAATGCCCTGAGAGCTTGTCAACTAACATTTTCTTGTTTGATGGCTCAACCAAAGACTCAACTCTCTTTGCATTTGTACTTCCATCCTCAGATGGACAAAAAAATATTTTTTTTGCTCTACTTGTTGATAGCTTTGCTTTGATTTTTCCATCAGTGTGAGTGGCCTGCAGAGGAAAACCTTGAAACTTTTAAGTTGAGGAGGGTAACATGGAAGTGGGATCAGAGGCAGCCATGTTGCAGTAGGAAAGAACAGTGGATTTACTGAATATAGCCAATTTTCTTAGATTTTTTTTTCTTGACAATTGTGACCTTACGACACTGATAGCAACCAGGCGACATATTTTTAAATGTTCCTTTCCAGTCCTGCTGGCGGTGTCTTGTATTTTCTACACTAACGTCATGATCATTTTGTCTGAATAAGTACAGAAACAGTTAATGTCAAGTCAGATCAGATGAAAATGTCAAACAGGTCATTTACTTTAAATCACTTTGTAAGCTTGATTTGATTTTGTCATCGTATAAGATCTCAATGATTATTATTCTGAATGTCACTGTTTTGTTATGAAGGTGATATTGCCTTTTCTAGGTGTTTGTCAACAAGATGATATTCCGTGTTGGAGAGGGCAACAGTTTTAGATTTTTCAAATTAAATTCATAGCATGTGTTAGTGACAAAGTTGCAGTGAAAGTCACCTTCTGACTTTTGATTTGAAAATAAAATTGAGTAACAGTGGGATTCTCGTAGTTGCCTTATAAAAGTATTGCCACATTCGCTTTAGCCTGATAGAATTTCCGCTTGTATTTAATCTATCTGATGGTGAGACTGATGCATCTTCCTCAGCCACAGACTTTTTACTAGTGGGATTTACAGAAAATCCGGCCCCATTAAATTACAGCAATGTTAAATTGTTCACTTCTTGGGGAAAAAAATCCAAAAAACAAAGACAATTCTTAAATCTAATATTTTCTTATGATAGAATTTTGCCCAAGACTAAACCGGACTATCGCTATTTGTATCATAAGATATTTGAAGCACTACTTTGAATCCTAAACCATGGCCAGAATTGCACATTCTAACCTGAGCTAGAAAGCTAGGGTTTAATTTTAACTGCATAATTTATGCTATGTTAAAGGTCCATTTGTAGATTTTTGGTATTCATTCTTGACTGGAACACACACACACACACTTGATAAAAGTCGAGAGTTGTCAACGTGTGTTTGCTGGTGTTGCGCCTGAATAAATGCAGTGTGAGGTGAAAGGCTTTGGGACTTCTAGTTTGGCCTGGGAATGCCCCAACATCTGAAGATTGTCGCCTCACGTTAGCTTGACAGGCCGTGAGAAGACCCTAGGAGCAAGTTGAGAATTCACAACAACAAAATAGACCATGACTTTGCCTTTTATAGTAGCTAGCTGTGTGGAAATGCTGACATTTCAATTGTTGAATGACGGATCACATGAGCCTTGCTTGAAAACCTAATTTGTTGAAACTTTATCTCAAAACCTGTTTGAAACCTTCAATCAGGCTTGCAAACATATCATTTTTTTTAAAAATCTAGGCTTAAAACCTGAATCTTGTTTCAAACGTCTTGACATAGTACGACTGTTTTGTTATGGCTACTGTTTTTCGTCTCACAACCATCAAAACCACATCTAGTAGTCCAAAACATCCCTGAAATAATGTGAGAAAGCCTTGATGTATGCCTGTGTGTGTGTGTGTATGTTTTGAGTGTGTGTGTGTAAAGGTTTTGATGGCGTTTGTCTGGCAGCTCATGACAAAGACGACAAGTCAGTGGCGTTGGTCCAGTCGATCCAGGGCGCGAATGTGCAACATTTAAGACATCAAAGAAACAACAGCCGCCAGGAAGCTTAATTGTGTTGTTGGAGGCCAATAAGCAACATGAAAAGTTTCCTGCAATTCCCCTAGTCCGTGCTGCCTTTAAACCGTGACGGCACAATGGTTTAGAAAGCATCTGGCACCATACAAGTGCCAGAGACAATCACATTTGGGCTTCTGTTTTTTTTTTTTTTTTTAATTTATTTATTTATTTTTCTGTTTTTGTTTTATACTACAACCGTGAGAACTAGCACTTGCAGCATAAAAGCCTAACAACCAAAGAAAATTTGTCTTTGGGGGAGGTTTCACTCCAAAGGATTAATTAACACTAAATGGCTGTTTTCAAGATAAGAGAGCTCCTTCTTGCTAAGGCCAAATGAGTCTGAGTTTGATCCAGAATCTCATCGCAGACTCTTTTTAGGGAGGCCGAGAAGTGGAGGGGTGAAAGGCAATATAGATGGCAAAAAAAGAGTTCCCAAAGAAAGATGATACATAACATCACAATCCAAAAATTCATGCAAAAATGTATAAACTGAGTAATGTGGTCTTTTCTCATTTGTAGACAACATCCATCCTACAAAATTTAATGGCAAACTCACCAATCAATTGCTGGACCAACTGACAAGCAATCGACTGATTAAATTAAGAACTGGTTAAAATAATAATAGTAACTTTACTGTCTGGCAAACTGATTTACCAACTAATCGACCTACGTAACTAGCTGAGTGACCAACCAGCTTTTTTGCACAATTTTACTGTAATTCTCTTGAGTAACTGATTACATTTTAGTCAAATGAAATATTCGCATTGGTACCCAATGGGTGCCATCGCCAATTGCCATAGGAACCCATCTGCTGGATAGTGAGTGACAGCTGTCAATGCTGTCTATTTCATCTCAACAGAAATGTTGAAAACGGAATGGCATGGATTGATAATTCAGCCAAATTGATAAAAATGCGGCGCAAAATGTGGCAGTGTGTCTCACAGATGGCCAGACAGGCAGGTGTAAGATAGAACAGACGGACGGACAGATATAGTGACATCACGTTTAAGGGCCTCACTGAGGGCTGTTTCTAATATTTTGAGCTCTTTATCAATTTGGCCTTTAAGTTGCTTACCTAACAAAGCGGCCACAGTGGCGCCCGAGAAGGTCGTGACTCTGAGCCAGGGTTGTGTTTGTTTTAGGGCTCAACATGTCCTTTGGGAGACCTCGCTGGTATGACGAGAATGTTGATAGTTTACGCAGTGCACGACCCCGAGTGGAGTCCAACTCCGTTGTTTCTTTTTTGGTTTAGAAACAACAAGATTCTGTTTCACTATCGCCTTACATATGATGGAGCACATCCTGGCCAGTCTGTGTCCAATATGTTTGCGGTAACATGACTCTTACTAACGACAAATTCTTGCATGGGAAAGCCAGTTTTTAAAGAAAAAACTAAAATTCAGTTATGAGCTTGGTTGTGGAAAATATTTAACTTGTGGCTCAAGACACTGCTTTATGAATGTGGTATGGCTGTCATAATTATTGTATTTAAATCTCTATCCAATGCAGTTTTAGTAGAGTTAGTACAGTGATACCTTGACTTACATTTTTTTTTCCTAAGAGAAGAGTAAACAATGGGTCACAGTACTGGTACATTTCTAGAAGACCATTGGCAAAAAGGGAAAAAAAATATATAAAAAATATCCCTCGAAGTTTTAAGTCTTTATGTTTTAGAAGCACACTCCTTGATAGAACATATAAGAGCTCGATAAGGTTATTTGGCTGTCCGCATCCTGTTTTTGTTTGCGTTACTTACACTGCAGGTCCTTGAGAGCCCATACCCAGTCTTTTTTCCTAATCTCCCTCCAACAACACATGTGAATCAAATAATCTGTGTTGGTATCAAGCTTCTGGACATCTTGCTGATGAGTTGATTCTTTGATTCAGGTGTGGTAGAGGAGGGAGATATGGAAAAATAGCCTGGATAGAGGCTCTTGAGGACCGGACTTGGCCACCCCTGAAGTGTAGACTGTTCTAAGGCGGTGAAAGCCCCCCAGTGAGCCTCGCTTTGCTTTCCCCGCCAGCTTTCCATTATCAACGATTAGCAGAGGCGACCAGCTGTAGTAGACGTTGACGGCTGGAAGAGGCCTTCAAAGGAGACTGACGAGTCTCGTAAACGACAGCTTGGCAGATTTTACGAGAGAGGGCCGGCGTTTATTACTAGCGCCGGATCTTTGTCTGCCTGTTTACCTTCATGTAAACATTAGTTTTGGTACTTGGACATATTCTGCGAGTATTGTATAATCCAATTGTTATCCCAAACTATCTTTACCCATGTATGGGTTGTAAGAAGTTGTTTATTCAACTAATTCTTTTGCTTACTGGGAATAAACATGACTTCAAAGGTACTCTGTGACTTTAAACGAAATGGCAATTTTTAGGAGTCACATTCTTTGGTTTATACAAAGGAAATTGTAAACATTTTCAGCGGGGATGTCCATGTTATAGGTCAGTTCCTAATCGCAGGGGGGTCATTGCAACTACAGTAATCCTCAGCAGGCTACCATGTGTTGATGTAACTCACACAGCATATTATTATAAAGCATCACATCATTATACAGTACAACCTGTCGAGTTTCATCGCTGCCCAATCGCTTACGATTGACGCCTCCTATCTGGCAACCCGCAGTGGCGTATTGCTTTGATGGAATATGTCTATTACTATGTTGCAGCATTATCTGTGGGCAACGCGGCAGGAGATGTCCATGATAACACATACGCGGATACATCCCCTGTTTTTAATAGTATCGTGTACACACGTGAAGATTAGATGCAGGTATGCGGACATATGGAATAGACATAGACGGCATGGGTACAAGCAGATCTAATCCGAAACAGACGACGTACTGAACAGAAGTGAATCCAGTCGACTGGAGGCGGATTTAGACGAGAATTCCCGTGAATATAAATCAAACATGCCCACATACGGTATCCATATCGTAGCAGCCACCAAACCAGATTGCTGTTCCTCTTTCCCGTTTCTTAAGTCTTGACTAGAGTTCTAAACATTTCTACTGGCAGTGGTGTGACCTCCCAATTCAACACACCTGACATCTATCGGCATTAATAGAAGCCACTGAGATATGATGAACACATTTTTTTTCTGTAAATTTAAGATAGAGCAAATTCACACATTAAAATGCAAGGCTGCCTTTGAGAGACACGTTAATATTCGGAATGTGTCGCTCACACCTTATTTGAAATGAAACATGCATGCATGCAAGTACACCACATACACACACTGTCTTAATGGTTTACCTCCATGCCGACAGGTTTACAAATCACGTCACATGCCGGTATTCTGGGGGCGAAGTGGGAACATTTCAGACCACCCTCACCTGCATCATGCCAGATCCTAATAAAGGATTGGGTGGGTGTCTTAGCGTATAATGTGGACCATCATTGCTAAAGACAAGAACATCTTGGCATTGATGCCAACTACTCAAAGTGTGGCCCTATTATCACACATTGAGGCGGTTATTTGATTTTCAGAATAAG
This sequence comes from Stigmatopora nigra, assembly GCF_051989575.1. Classification (NCBI taxonomy): domain Eukaryota; kingdom Metazoa; phylum Chordata; class Actinopteri; order Syngnathiformes; family Syngnathidae; genus Stigmatopora; species Stigmatopora nigra. The sequence goes on along the minus strand of NC_135519.1, from coordinate 3,755,366 downwards.
ACTCTACCAGTTTTCAATGCTCATCTCAGATGATTAAAGCAGAATCACTCAAATTAATTAAATACAAACATTATTTTGCCCCTTTGATTAGAAAAGAGAAACAACCAAAAACTTCTAAAACCCAAACAAGGCAACTTCCTAAATACAAATACAATTAAAATCGAAATATCAAAGTCACTCTGCCAGTCTGAAAAGACATTCAACATCTGAGGAGTTTCCAGTGATCTATGAAGCGGCATCCATCCCTTCTGGGATCTGGCCTGTAATTCACTCAACTGGATTTAATGTTTTCATGTCGACACCATCCGGTCGCTGCATCCATCACTCAGTGTGTTAGCGTCAAATCAAAAAATCTGGATCGCCGACACGGGGGAGAGCGTTTTGGGGCTTTGCGGCCATCAGGTCTAGCCAAGCCTCATGTCTGCCTTTGTAATAAACAGAGAGAGAAAGATAGAGAGACCATTCGCTCGCAGCTGTGACTTGAAGGCAGGCCAAGCAGCCAGCCAAGTAGCTAGCTAGCCAGCCAACCAGCAGTTCGTGGTGTCAACTGTTAGGACTGAAGGTTTGCCAAAGTCTAACAAACCACCGCCAACCTGTTGGCCCACCTGCAGGAGGAACGTTGTTCGACCCAAAAGCAGCTGGAGCAGGATGGATCAATCACCCTTTAATGTACACCCACGTTCCCGTCTATGGACATATACACTCAAGTATTCCATCCAAACGGCTCTGACATTTCATCCAAAATGCTGGAAGAAGAAAAATTGACTGAGCAGGGATGAGGAAAAAAGTGCAGTAGATTCACGGATGACAGCGAGTGGGCGGATGAATGTCTGGAGTGATTGATAGACAAATCGATCAATGGATTGAGAGAGACATTCAGATGAGAGCCAGTGGGTGGGTCATTTGGACCAATGGTTGGCCATCGAGCCCGACAAGTGGATTGATGACTGAAAAACAAAAATAGACGAATGGACAAACTGATTTAATAGTGGAAGAGTGGATGATGGACAGGATAGTACTTGAATGGATGGACAAACATATTTATGCATGATAAGATTGATTCATCCATTAGATATTGATAGACAAAATGATACATGGATAGATTAGCGAGATGTCCATATTTATGGCGACTGGATTACCAGATTGATAGATGAATGAATGCAAAAGCAAGTAGACCAATGTCAGAATATGTGCATGTTAGGTGGCAGATTAATGAATGATAATTGACAGATAAATATGTACACATTTTCGCATTAACAAATACCTGACCTTTGATCAACTGCTTCTCCTACTGTCGCTAAACATACTTCACGTGCTGACTTTTAGCAATTACCTACTTGCTGCTTATGAGCTTCTTTATTAATAAAATCAAGCTCGTAGGTAATCCGAACTGAGCTGCCGACATCCTTTTTAAGCAGCTTGTTTGCAATTTGTTGCTTTCATCTGCGCTCACTGACTAACAAGATGCTCCAGAAATGTCACTTGCTGTTTATTACGAATGTTGGCGGGATGAAGACATCACACACAAACACACACACACACACACACACACACACACACACACACACACACACAAATGCACACAGTCTGTTTTCTGTTGATAGAAATATCTCCAAATTCTCTTGCTTTCTTTTTTTATCATTTCCCAAGCAAACAACCCAAACAAACAGCCTCAGCTATCTAGTTAAAATGTGATTTAAAGTTGTGCGGTGCTGCCGGCTTGCTTATTGTCAGGCCTTAAACAGACAATCCAAGTCAGTGTTTGAATACTCCCAAGTAGGGAAGAAAAAACAAAAATGTCCCTTCTGAAAAGCATCTCTTTGTCTCATGGCTGCTCATCCTCGCATTAGTGGGAAAAGCGGAGTGTAAATGGAGAGCCGTAGTAATAAAGTTGTCCGAAATGAAAGTCTTAGATAATGTCCTCCTCACACATCCACATGCATGTGTGCACTCGTACCAACAGATGGACGGGTGGCCAGATAAAGATGGCACTATCTGAAATGTAATAAATCTCAAGCAAATGAGTCTGTTCTTCTGGGCGAGGAGCTGCATGCCTTAGCGCCATCCCAGTAATAACTACTCACCCCCCCCCCCCCCCCCACCTCCTGCGCTCCAACCGATAAAACAGTGTCCACATTTGAATGCAAAAGGGTGGAAAGTGGTGTGAATGCACCAAGATGCAGCCGCAGCGGCTTTAGGTGCATTTCGGGATGTATTGTGGCCTGCAAATATTTCAAATTGACCTTCATTCACGCTTACTGTTTCGGATAGGGTAATTATCATGCTTGTTATGCTTTGCAAGGAATCTCATGCACTCATTTTTTACTTATTGTTGTGTGAACTTTGGTTTGAATATCTTTACTGGGTTATGTACTGAACTAAGAGAAAGAAACAGGCGTGTCTAAGTGTGATTATTGATTAGCATCTTGGCAAAAATTCAGTTTTCCTTCACTGCCAACAAACCTTTGCTAATAACTGGACTGTTTTAGATATAATATTTAGATTTTTTTTTATAAATGGATTAAAAGAACTGGTTTAAAATCCCTGAAAATTCAGTTTTTTATAGATCTAAAACAATGTTAATTTTAACTTTTTTAAATATTTTTTTTAGATTTTACAAAATGATTTTTAAACTAAAAGCTTACAATTATTGATTTAAAAGGGGGTAAATCAGGAAATGTAATATACATCTATACTCTGCATTTTAATTTGATCCTAAAACAGAAAGTCAGCACTCATGATTTACTTTCCCGGGCCACATAAAACAATGCGGCGGGCCAGATTTGGCCCCCGGGCCACCACTTTGACACCTGTGGTTTACACAGTCCAAATGGATTGGACGTTTGGCCCTGCACTAGAGCATGATCATTCACTGTTTTGAGATTTTCCGACCTTTTTGCCTTCTGTAGTCCCTTGCAAGATGAAGTCAGCTGTAATGCATACAACACCACTTGAAATGCTAGCAGAAGCACTCGGGGAATCTCAAGGTCATCACACTCTGAACTGAGCATCTTTATTTACGAGGCAAAAAAGTCAACCCTGTGTGATTTTTACTGCTTCCTTTTTGAAGCATTTCTGCAAAGATTGTGATCATCTTGCAAAATAAGTGCCGCCAGTCGGAAACATTTTTCATACTGCCTTGAGTCGTGTCTCGCTGCCCTTTTAATGCTATGAATAAAAAACATGCGCAGGCATGTGGAGACTAAAAGTAAGTAATGGGAATTTTTGGAGAGATGATTCTTTTGGCTCGGCACCCTAAATTTCTTCTCCTTGGCTTAGTTTTTCCATTATTTGCTTCTTTCGGGTTAAGGTTTTGCTTTATAACTGTTGACCATTAAATTTTTAGCCGCTACTTAAAACTGATGCTAATTTACTTGACTTTGTACTTTATATTTTTTACTTTAATGATGAGTGATGAGTAAGTTAATACTTTAGTCCCTTTTTTTCAGTTTGTTTCATATGTACTGTTAACAGATGCACTTTTTTTATGTGTATCGTATCTTGTGCTGAACCCGGCCCATCTGTCAAATTTTTAAAGTCAATGTGGCCCCCAGGCCCAAAAGTAAACCCACCCCTGAGCTAGACTCTGTAATAATACAAAAAAAAACTAGATAAACGAACTGTACTCTACGTCGTTTAAAGAGTTGAGTCAAAAAACTGGATCACTTGAGCCCGACTATTCATGAGAAAAAACATAACCAGCACAGCAGGAGTCCATAAAAACATGTTAACATGCTCCAATGCCGCCTGGCTGTAACGCCGCTCTGCATGCGGGGGAGGCCAACGGAAGCAAGCCTCATAACGTGGGTCATATTTAGGAGGAAGACTTTTAAAGCTTATTCCATCACATCTCAAATACATATTTCACCTGCAGTGTGGAATATAAAACAAGGCAGAGGTGCATCCTTATCACATTTGGGTGTCATTGAGCTTTAAATCATAGTTTGTTTCACAACTTCTCTGCTGCTTGTTTTTGGTGATGATTTTAATTATGAATATATAATGGAATTATAATTTAATAGGTTTAAAATGATGTTTCCCTGAGCATATTTGGTAGACATCTATTATATGAATATGAAAAGACAGAAAGGTTGCCAAATATATCATGCAAAAATCCACTTTTTAACTCGGGTGCCATATTAAATTTTTTTTACTTTGTTAAACTTTACAACTCCTATCTTCACCTTTTGTGTCACTTTCATATTTGTCATCCCTCACGGGAGGATTTTAGTGGATTTGCTGTTTGTGTAGTTGTCTTGCTCAGCACTTTGCCTCAACTACATAATTCAGTGCTTTGGGATTTATATGCAGCCAGTAAAACAGAAGAAAAAAAACAAAACAAAACAGAAATCTCCACTTGCCCCACCAAAAAAAAAAAAAATCTCATTTATATGTTGATATCATCCGCACTGTCCTGCTCATTCATCACTATAACAAAGCACTGTTAAATAATTCATATGTGAGATAGTTTACGTGTACATATTGTAATGTAATTAACTACTATATAATGTTCTATATGGCTGCAATGCTGTTATAATGTAGTCTTTCAATGGTTATCATGGTACATCCTTCTCATACATATTTTAACCTACATTTGGACTTGTTCACTGCAGCAATTTATTTACCGTATTTTCACAACTATAAGGTGCACTCGATTATAAGGCGCCCTGTCTATTTTGGAGAAAAATCTAAGACTTAAGTGCGCCTTATAGTCGTGAAAATACAGTATTTTTTTTTAGGATTTTTTTGTTTTTATTCTGCGTGAAAGCTACTATTGGTTGAAGTACTATTGTTTATTCTATATATTTTTTTGTATTTATCAGTATCAGTACAGATTTTGTTGTTTTCCAGCCTTATTCTATATCAAACTTGACTGTAGAAGCTAAATACCGTATTTTCCATATATAAGGCCCATCATATTATAAGGCGTATCATATTATAAGGCGCACCCTCAATGAATGGCACATTTTATTTTTTTCCATATATAAGGCCCACTGGATTATAAGGCGCCCTGTCTATTTTGGAGAAAATTTAAGACTTTTAAGTGCGCCTTATAGTCGTGAAAATATGGTACTTTTAGTTTTACCAGTTATCCACACGTATCTAAAGCTAGTAAGCCTGGTATAAATTAAAAATCACTAACAAGTTCAATTGCTGTTCACTCAAAAAGCACTTTACAAAGGTACACACTTAATGGTACAACCTATTCTTGGCGTTAAGCAACCATTTGTACTTACAAACTGATAGGAAATGAGGCCCAATATGAGTGCTTTTGCCACCTCTAAGTCCAACACTACAATTTATGCCTAGATGCATCCAAGTGCTGTAAAACTAAAAAGAAAGTTATAAAGTACCTGACATAAAGTATCAGCCTTTTTCACCTTCTTGCCAAAGTCGTAATATTTCATCGTGGTATCGATCTGGCAGAGACGTAAGCCGCATTATGCAAATGACATCCCAGCGATATTGATTTCATGTGTCATTGCGCTAGTTGGCAGACACTTTTTCTTAAATCACCAGACTTTGATTTTTTAAAAAAAATGGACACTATGGGACAAAGAGCATTTCCTATTGGCTAATCCGCTGACAGGTTTCATTAAATCAGGGAGTAAATCTTCATCTTCTACTGCGACTCAAAGTATCGACTAACCTGTGCTCAAGTCCTTCATCATGAAGCTCCTTATTGAGCCCATTACAGATGAGTGTGAGCGAGCACACAAGCATAAACACACTTTGAATTATTCATGAGATCAAGTCCAATTAAAGGGACTTTTTTTTTCTTCATAACACACAATTAAAGACGTTTGAATTATGCAGATGAGAAGGAAGTGTGCTAACTTGCCAATGTGACATCCAAATGCTTAAAACTGGCTCATTGACACATCATTAAACATAGTTTACATGCATATTGCAAAGCACGCGCATTATTCAACAAAAAAGAAGAGTTTTCGGACAAATTTAATGGGGTTTCTATCCTTTTTAATTTGAACTTTCAAGAAAAAAAAATTAAGAAAATTACTATCAAGAGAGCTAAAAAATTTTAATACATTTATTATGGAGAATCTTACATTTAAATGTAATTTTTCTTCAACCTTATTTTGGGCTGCACAACTGATTTGATTCCAAATTTTTTTTTGCTATTTAGCTTCTTATGTGGCTTGAATGTTGCTAACTTTTGTTCAAATTGGGGATAAAATAAGACATTTAGTTGTGCCATTTCTGCACTCATTAGTGGGAAATCCACAAAATCAGATGACTTGAATTTGAATCAAATCCGAGACAAAAATGCACACCTGAAAATGAGACCTGAATGGCTGGAGCTGATTGGTTGTCATGTGAAATTGATCTGACAAGAACACATGCCGATTAACATCTATTAACTAGAAAAGACAGAAAGAACTGATATACATTTTATTTGGGCTATTTGTCCCAAAATGTTTGTCTCTTGGCCTCCCATTACGCTCTTTTATCTTCCTACTCTTTCATCGCGTTGTTCTTATGAAGGCGCCATAGTTATTATGCAGACAAGCTCGTTTCTATCACTCTTTGTCCTTATCGAGCACTTCGGTGCTATTTTCACACCGGCATTACTCACCTTGGTGATAGTTACCGGGTTGCAAAGACGTTTCAATGTAGAGTTTAAGGCCAAATCATACACTATTCCAGTTTAAAGTCGGTCTCCAGTTACTATTGCGAAAAGGAAGAGTCTGGCAGCATTTGAGGGTCGCCAAACCTTTTTTTATACAGACTGTCTGTATCTCCATTGTCGCTCCTGAAGAACACGCAAAATGTCTGCAGGACCTGAACTTTTTCCCCCGCAGTGGAATCAATACGATTGCTGTTCCGAAACACATTCAGCAGGCCGTCGCTTCGGGTTCATTTCATTTTTCCATCCAGTTTGCCGCCTTCCTCTTGAAGAAGGATGCTACTCTTTTCTTTTTTTTTTTTGTCGTCAACACACACTACCTGAAAAGACACATACTGCGATGTGTGTGCGTACTCAAGAGGCAGGTCTCTCGGTGGCTATTCATCCAGGGAGTGAGTTGAGTAATGAGTGGTTTTAGTGAAGGGGACAGCTCACCTTCTTACCAGGCCTTCTCAAGGAGACTTCTGATCATTGTTGTTGTCAACTGCGGCTAAACGTATTGGCATGGGGGCATAGGAGAAGGGGGGGAAGAGAGAGTGACATGGTGGCAAAGAGGGCTGCCATAGAGTGACGTGTGTAATTTCTCGTGCAGGTGATTTGGAAAGCGTGAAACTTGTTTTTCTTAGTGCGATGTTCTTCCTTCACGCATGATAAAGTTAAAATGCAGACATACCAGGAGAAGAAAATAAGAGGTTGTTGATGTGTGTGTGTGTGGGGGGGGGGGGGGGGGGGTGACAATGGGAGGATAATAAAAGATGCGACAATGATGTGGAGATGGTCATATAATGAGGATTTCTAGGTACACTGCTTTGAATTGGTTACAGAAATCTTAGTTTAGGGTGTCATCTGCAGGGGAAGAAAAACTTTGACAATTTTGCAAGACATAATTACATCTCCAATTAAATCTATTCTGGAAATTTAGCGATATGCTTGTGAAGTTGTTTTTTTTGATGGTGTGATGAGCATTTAATTCGGAGAGAGTATGTTGAAGGTGAAAGAATGAGTTGAGGATGACTGACTACAATGGCTGGATACTCATGGATGAAAGAAGATTTAATGATCAGAGGATGAGTAGCGATACTTGGTCGATGAGAGGTTCATTAGAAGATTAAGATAATGACAGGAGGATGATGAGAGCATAATAATGACAAATTGGTGATGATGGAAGACAGAATTTAATGGGATGGTTGCCAGATCATGGGATAAAAATGCTTAAAATTATGAGAGTACAATGTGAGAGGACTAATAAAAGCAAATAAGAAAATCACTTTAAATAATATCTAATAACTTTTACATTTTTCACAAAATAATGTAACTCGTGTCTTATTGAAAATGACCCAAAAAATATATACACATCAGTAGTACTTCTTCCAATATCTTCATCTTTTTAACATTTTTTACTGGATACTTTACTTTAATGTCACTCACTGAGGTTCCAACTACATTTTTTTTATTTAGTGGTTGAATGTAAGTAGAAGCTTGATCAATTTAAACAGCTAATCGTCGACTTAATGTATTGTCGACCAATCCATACTTTCATTTTCTCGTCATTACAGCCTAACACATACACACAACACCACCACACAAGCATTTTACTTAACATTTTCTCATCTCTGTACTGTGATAAACCACCAGCAATGATTGCAATGAAAACAACAGAAGCAAACAAGACGCCAAAAAGGATCGAACTAATCGCCGATCTTAGAAAATCTACTTTATACCATCCCAATGGACTCAAACTATAATTACATGCACATAAACACACAGCAACAAAATGACACACACACACAAACAATGTTATACTGATGATGTGTCGTCAAACAAGGGGAAACAAAACAATCCATAGATAAATAGTTGTTTTGACGGCAGGCACAAAGCAAAATGCTAATAAGCGAGAACGCCGGCGAGGATTAAATCTCTGATCAACTGCAAGATTGACTGCCTGCCACAAACAAAAGTAGTACATGGAAATGAAGAAGCTGAGGTGCCTGTTCATGTATTGCAAAACAAAGGTTATGTTTGGGTCAGAAATGCATCATAAATATTAAATAGAATCAAGGTGGCAATAGAATAGACATTTTATGTATTTTCATACTTATTTAACATATCAAAAACTTCATATACACTCTACTTTCGTTAATGTATTAGTTAAAATATAACGTAAAAATCAAGCTCATTAAGATATTCCAAAAATCATCCCAAAACGTCGCCTAGCCTAAAAACCATTCATGCAAAATACGAGATTTACTTGATGAATAAATTTAAAATTCGCCAGAAGCAATTGTTTTGCATTGTTTTTATTGTTTTCCATGTGGAGATGAAAGGCAAAACTATAACGTAAACTCATCTTCCCCAATGCGAACAGTTCGTTTTGTTTGTACGAAGCGGCGTCCATGGGAGGTAAAGAGTACGCGTTCAAAGACGGGAAAACTTTTTCGACATTAGCATAGAAAAGTCTCATCAGCCGCGGGGAACTCGAAGATGCTCTTGACGGGAATTTGGGGGGCTTTTATGTTGGCGTTAGCAATCCTCCTTTGGGAAAATAGTGGCTCTACACGGTCTTTGTGACAAAAAAACAGCTGCTAATGAAAAGAAAAACACACACACAGGGTCAAATGTTCACTTTTTCCATCCATGACTACTTTTTACAGCCTCAGTGAATTTTAGACCATTTTTTTTTTGTTCAACTCTATCATTAATTCACTTCTTGATAACGCTATTAGTGTGATAATTACCATTGGAAGGCAAGCCGCTTCCTTATCGTAACAAGAGCGCTTAGTTCCGAGTGATAATTTGCTGATAGTTGTGCTTATTATTATTTTTTTATTGTTATCATACGACGCTACAACCTTATCAGGGATTTACGGGGCTTTAATGGGACGTTACGCAACTCGGTTTTATGTTTCCCATAATAGTTTTAGTGCTCACTTTGGTCATGATGAAGAGAAAAAAATAATAATAATGGGTACAATTTTCAAACTACTCTGCTCATAACACAAAATATTTTTCTATTCCAATGAAGATGCTTTTAAACAGTTTCAGCCTTATCAAAATAAAAATGTATTTTTATTTTATTACTATTAAGGAATCTTTCGAACTACAATCCTTGCTCAAAGTTTTTCAAAATAGTCCAAAAAAAACATTAGTTTTGTGCTTTTTTGATGCAATTCCTCTTTAATTTTTGTGTTTTTTTAATGCTAACCAAACACAATTTCTCATAATGCATGAGTCGGAATCTTTTATTATTTCAATTTTATAAACAATTATTCCTCGAGAGTCATACTAAGAATTTAAAAGTAAAAATACATGAAAATGTGTGCATTTATTAATCACTTCACCACTTTGAAAATAAAAAAAAGTGTCTGAATTCTTTTGAGAACATTTTGAGCTGTTGCTAATAAATATACACCCATCAAAAGAGCCACATATGGCTCTCGAGCCTTAGGTTCTCCCTACCCCTGTCATAATGTCTCGCTAAATTCAAAATAAATATGCGATTTCATCTTTAATCCGTAACACGGTGAAATCGCTTTGACACATTAAGCGAACTGGGATAAACAATCCAGTAACGTAGATGAGGTCTGGCTAACTTAAGTATTCAGTTGATGATTGGTCAAGCCTGCCATTGCTCCACCCACTCCTATAACGGGTTGGCATGAACACACCCACCGAAATTACCCAGACACGTCTTATAGTCAGTATGGAGCCTTTTGAAAGCATCTTATTTTGAGTGAGTGCTGTGTATATCGCTACATCAGAGTGTCTGTTTACATACAAATACACACACACACACACACACACACACACACACACACACACACACACACACACACACACACACACATAGTGGTCACCTGGTAGCTTTCAGGGTTTAATCTCATTCATTTATCTCTCATCAGTGTGTGACGGGAAGAGAAAACATTTGTGTCGCATTACTGTACTTGGCTTCCTGGAATCTCCATTAAAAAAATAAAAACATGCTCATTCTCGCTCGCTCAGTCTATATCTATATTTTTTTTCCTATATTTTTTTCCGCTGCTGCTATTTACTCGTAAGTCCGTCTAATCTTTTTAGACGGCGTGTTGGTGCTCCCAAAGTGCTCACGCTCTCTCTCCCGTGTGGTTCATTCATCACGCGGCAGATTAAGAAAGAGTCCGCCGAGGCTTTGGGATGACAATGGCCTCCCAAGACTAAATGAAATGGATCTTTTCTAGAGAAATAGGTTTTAATATAAAAGAAAAAGAAAGACAGCTCAAGGACCGTGCATTAATCATGCAACAAGATGTCTAGAAAACAAAATAGACCAAACCCCGGCACAAAAACCAGCGAAACAAACAAACAAATTCAATGCGAAGCTATTTTTTCACCTTATTAATTGTTTGAATACCATTGACAATGATAAATCCAATCCATTTTGATGGCAGCAATTGACTGACACTTATGTTATCAACAGGTAACTGCAGTTAATTCTCAAAACATAAATAAATATCCAGAAGGTCAGACAACTACATAAGTGCATGCCGCCAAACGAGCATAAGTTAATCAACTTATTCAGCACAGAAGCTTTCCTGTTTTCCTGGCTTTGTCCATCACTTTGTCCCGCCATCACCTCATTGTCGAACCGCATTCCCGGAATGAACGTGCCATGTTTTCCCGCCGAGAGCAAACGGTTCTGCTTCCCGCAGGCTCTTTAAAGTGAAACTAGATCCGACTCGCGTGCCGTCGGAAAGCTTTTAACTAGCAGAGATGTGAGCTATGCCAGGTGGCTTGGGAAGTCAAGTTTGTACTGTACCTGTCTGTCCTTTTTAAGGGAGGACGTTGAGAGTTCAGTAACTCTAGATTGAAATCTAATTTGAACAGCTATATCTAAATAATTTAACATTGCCTTGAAACTTAAAACCATAATACTAGAAAACCCCAATTTTCTAATAATGTCAGAAAAACATACACATTGTAAACCAAATCCTACCAAAACACATTCCTGAACATTATCATCAAAACCCCATTAGGACAAAAACTTGACATGGTTTTAATTTAACCCCAACTTTACAGCACTAAAAGACATTTTCTGAATAGAAGACTCTACTTGCAATATTTTATTCTTGGGGCTTGAATCAAAGATAGCATCTTAAGTACCTCGTACTGATCTTAGTTTTTGCAGAGTGACCGTAGTCCTCTTTGCCTACTTAAATTGATAAAAGTTGACATTTTTATCCATGTCTGGCCAGAATCCTGAAGACAGCCTGTCTTATATATACTTGCTGTACTACATAAAACCTATCACAAGGTTAATACTTTAGGTTGAAGCAAGTCCAAAGGCCTGACAGTGTGATAGAGAAAGTCCAACTTGTAAGAGAAGCAGTACTGATACACAATAGAAAAACTTGACATATTTATATTCATCATTTACAGGGCGGAAACTCTCTACGCTTCTACAAAAATCGTCAACTCACCAGCGGCACAGCAAAGGTCATAGGAAGTAAAAAAAAAAAGAACTTTGAATCGAGGCAAGTCGAAGTGAGTCAAAGAGGCCCCAAAGATGTGTGGGCTGAAAGTTAGCAGCATCCGACTGTTTCTCCGATGACTCTTTAGAGCGGCGTGAGGTTAGACATGGGTCGATTTATTGTTAAGAGTGCACAGATTTGGCTAGGTCTCTTAAGTGGAGCTTTAATCACATAAGTCTTTTGGGGACAGCGCCCAAGAAAGTGATGAATGATAGCATTATGTGGACGATGCGGCTGATTGGATGCCGCGCCACTGCTTTAAAATGCAATGTGCCCAAACGGGCTTAACTTAAAATAGTAGAATACATTGCAGAGAAGAATACGTCACCCCTGAACCCCCACTTGCCTTGATGTATATGCCAGCATTTGTGAGCATTTAACATCATTAGAGAACATTTACTCGAACAATTACTACAGTATATCCACCACACAACTGCAAATTACAGTTCAAAAAAAAAAAAAAAAAAAAAATATATATATATATATATATATATATATATATATATATATATATATATATATATATATATATATATATATATATATATATATATATATATATATATATATATATATATATATATATATATATATATATATATATATATATATATATATATATATATATATACACACACACACGCACATATATGCACATATACGCACATATACATAGATATATAGATAAATATGATGCATATGCTGTAAATATTAGAATATACCTACCAACTTATTGTGAATCGTCCTCAAACAACAGAGAAGTAGAATCTGTAAGAAATTCATGCATTTAATGACCACTGAGACAAAAATGCAAAAATCCGGCTCCGACCAATTTATTCATATACATCCCTAGAATATACTTAAAAAATTTCGATGCGTATAGTTAAAGAAAAATGTATCATCATTATTGATTTTGACTCATACTTTAATCACGACTCAGCGTTTTATGTTTTTCTTTCTTCAATATTCAAGTGAGAATAAAAAAGCCATGCTTTGAATAGTGGGTATTTCATTATCTGTATGAACAGCAGGACTTTGAATCTCTCATTAGGTATGTCTGTTCGCGTGTATTTGTGTGTAAGCTGGTTTGAAATTGAAAGTGAGGTTAAACTGGGGATGTGCTTAATGGGCTGCTTAAAGGCTTTTTTTGTAAATGAATCGCTGCAGGTGTCGCAAGCTGATGTCACCTGTGCCAGTTTATGAGGGGGAACCGATGTAACGTGAAAAAAGTGATGTAAGCAAATACTAAAAGGGGCAACTGGGAAAATGGTGGAAACTGCACAATCACGCAGTTGGGCTGATTACTGCTTACTAACTGGTATTTTATCCAAACATAACTCACCTCTCAACAGGCAGTTGTATCCGAACGTGGATTGTATTGGAATGTTGTTAATGTTTTTTGTTTTTTTTTGTTACGATGTAGGCACAGAAACTTGTCAGTTGTGGCTATCCACTCAGCACATTTATGAGTCGGCTATGTCAGAGAGGCCAACACAATCATCTTGAAATAGTAGCGCACGCCCTGCGGCCATTTGCAATTCACTGTCTCATTATCGGTAGTGCCGACATTACCTTTTGTGTTGCGATTGCGGTTTAATCATGCGTCTCATTTGTTTAATGAGAGTCGGCTGACAGGTTTCTAGGGGAAGCCATGTGGTCCAACGAAGTATCTGTGACATACAGTAGATGGCTTCTCCCTGTGCAAGATGTGCTTTGGTAAATATAGAAGCCAGTCTCATTGATTTTCTATCTGTTGGTCTGGACAATGGATGACCTGATAGATGGCACACACGCACAATGGTGCATCTAATGGAGGTGTCTGATACCTCTCAAGCCGCAATATCAGATTTGTTGAAAAATGACATTTTCAGTGTTAACGGTCTACATCTTGACATATCGACCTGTCTTATGATACCCCCATAAGTCCACTTTATGGCAATTGGCATTTTCTATACTTCTATTAGAGGCATCAATACTGAGAATAGTGTCCCCTGCAGTTTTATGGGCGGGGCAGCAAGTCCTGCAGCAAATATGGAAACTGCCAATAAATGAATCCAATCCAAATGTACTTTGCATAGAGATGCTGGAGATTACAATTAACAAAATAGTTTAATTTTCTGTAAGTGTGTACAGTACAAAGTCATTTGTGCTTTATACTGTTTTTTAATTGTGAGGCCTAAGTAGTTCATAGCCTTTGCTTCTAAAATAAATATTGATCACCATTTCTGGACCCAATAAATCTAGATGAAGTGGCAGGGGAGACAAAAGTCTGGACTTTTCTGCCAAAGCTGTTGCCCCCTATAACCTGACCTCAGATACGTAAGAGAAAATTAATGGATGGAGACAATAGCACATTTTCAAAAACAATAGCAACATGGTAAATTGAATGACGACTTCATTTAATGACGCATATCAAAACCAATGCCCACAATGTGTCAACCTTTCCACGTCAAATGGAGTCAATAAAACATGGCATTTGTTTGAGGAGTGTTGAAAGCACCTAAGTCAAACAAAATGAAGAGATTGCACCATCCTTGGCTCATGTCACTGATTTCACCACAATCACTGACGCCCTGATGGGGCCTTGAAAGAGGCTTCAAAAAGCCTTTTGAGTGTCTCGGAGCTCCCGTCTGGATTTGATGATGTGGAGGCATTTAAATTCACAACCCATACAGCACAAGTCTCAAGCGTTGTGTTCAAGGGACCTCACCCTCTATGAAGCTTTGACATTTTGCCTTTGATTTCCTGCCTCGACGTAGAGACTGTAGATTTGAGAGGAAATATTTTTCTTTGTTTTTGCTAAATGGATGTTAACAGTGCTAAAAGTTGAGCACATTTGGGATCTACAGAAACATACACTTGGAATTGTATAGGCTAGATCAGGGCTGGATATTTCTACCACATTGACTCATCAGCAAGCTATCCAGAACCTTGAAATGTATACTGATTATTTGGTACAGGTGTGTTGGTGGACAGAGACGTGGAAAACAGACTGGATAGGGGCCCTTAAGGACCGGAAATGAAAATGTAGTGTGAGAAAATATGTGCCATGTTGTTTACGAATCTCAGCTTGACTTTCACACAATTTGCAGCGCTTTCATTTGGCCCTGTTTTTCTCCGACTGCTTCCCAAAGGAGACGGGCATCATCCGCCATCCTTACAATTGCTCCTGCAGCTAAACTCTTGTCTCACACCCCCAATGAGTCCATTCATTGTTTCCAAACTGAGTGAGTTAAACCTCTTGAGTATAGCAGAGGGAAAGTGACATTTAAGATTGTTTGTGTTTGTCAGTGTTTTCAAAAGGGAGAATTACGACAGGGAAATGATACAGAATAAGACTGGAGACACTTTGCGGCAGCGAGAAGGAAGGAATGAAGTTCATCGGCTGGTGGAACTGATTCACTTTGAATGAGGAGTTCTTTTATTTAGGTCACCACATTTCTCCATTTCCCTTCCATTTTCTTCTCTGACGTCCCTTCGTCTCCTCTTCTAACTTATGTCATTTGTTTGACTCTGACCATTCAAGCCATCATAAAACAATTTCCTCAAACTGCCTTGTTCCTCCGCTCACTGAAGATGGCAAACATAATCCCATTCTTCCCCAGTTCAGGGCTTGTGGGCTATGAAAAGACCCCTCTATGGTTTCATTACCAGGCAGTCTGTGACTTTGAAGCTACTAACAGGGACAGGAAGCCTGCAAAAAATGTAACTTGAATGAGCTTAGCAGTATTCTTGTCAGCGCTTTGATTAATGGTTGACTTTTACAAAGAATTTGGGCTGTGCGCAGCGTGATGTTGGCGAGGAGAGGCTCTGACGTAAATCATGTTTCCACCGAGCTCCTTCGTCCTGACGTTTAGGAGGATTATCCTCATGTGTCCTCTGGGTATAGGTATGTCGCGTTCACTTTCTGAATTTGAATGAGAGCAAAGAGAGAAAGGACTAGGTTTCATATGTCAACGTAGCGGCCAATCATTGCAATCGGAGCAATCTGTGGAACTCCAAAATCTCAAGTTCATGCATTGACAGAAAAATGATTCAATACAAGTGATCATCAGCATATACAATGTTCGACTTTTTATCTTTTAGATGACTTGAAAGATTAAATAATGAAATAAACACGCATTTAAGAGGCAATATGAGCCCAGTTCTACATAAACTAACCCTATGTAAGATGGTCAAATTGATCTTTGGTTACAAACCAATGGTTTTGCTTCCGTTTCTTGTTTATTTTGTTTTCTTGCAAATGCACGATCCCACACAATCCACAAGCTGTGGTGGTATTTTTAAGATATGTTCACTGAAAGCTTGCTATAAGAACCCAGACACCTATTATTAAGTGCTCCGTGCTCCACCAAGCGAGATCTCCCGCGAAGCCCAGTCTTGTGTTTCTGAAAGCTAAACAAGCGTATCAAGCCATTATCTCTTGCTTCTCTGCTCATATTTCACCAGAACCTTTTATCTCTTCACTGAGTGCTGTTTAGTTTGAGTTCCAGCTCCACAATTTATTAGTTTCCCATCTTTTTCTTGCTCTTCTTCCAGAATGTCATAGTGCCCTGGACATGTTGACAAGGGTTGAGTTCCAGATTTGCATTTTCAGATATTACCAAGACTCTCTATGTATATTAAAAAGTATGTGTGGGCAGATCTTTGAACTAAGTTGGCATTATGACCTGTTCTTGTAGAGATCAAACGGCTCACAAGATGACTTTGCAGTTTCTTTTCATTATAGAGATCTACTCAATAACTTTTGCTTTACAGTTTCAAAACAGAAACTAATGTGCGATGTGTAAAATGTGATGATGAGATGGTATTCTGAGCTAAATATTGTTATTTAAAATGTGTATTGGATGTAAAATAAGTGTTTTTCGTAAAATCGTACCATGAGTAGCATGCCATTAGATTTTATGCTAAAATTTTGAGTGTTGGGGAGTTAATTTTGAACTGATTGATACATTTCTCCAAAGTAAAATGTCATTGAAAGTTTTTTAAATCTAAAAAAGACAAAGCATACAATGCATGGATGTACAAAGTGTGCATTTATTGCTGTTACTTTGCGGGCAACTGGCATTTAGAAAGGATCTACTGAAACCTTACACTAAGACATTAATCCTTCCCATTTAGACCCTCTTGAAATAAGCTGTTAAAGTTACAAAATGAGCCGTGTGTGTGAACTCTCCTGTTGTGTGTGGTGTGTGCATGGCTGACCTCCCAGGTTAATCCCAAATCTTTAACCGTTACGAAACGCGATACGCATAAATGGAATGACAAAACACACTATTGCACGTGTTGAAGCGCAGTCCTTTTTCCCAACGGTATGGGCAATATTTTTAGCTCTCCTCCTCCTTCTTCTTCTTCGAGAGAGAGCACAAAACAAAGAAAAGCTTTCACGCATCTCACTCAAGCCTACGATTTTTTCCCTTTTCTGTTTTTTCTTTTATTCCCTTTTCTTTGCCGTTCCTTATATCCTGGATGACTTTCCCCCTAATCCGTCCAGCCCTTCAGATCCCTCAAGGCCCGACAGTACCTCAAAAAAAGCCCCCCTTCCGTTTAGCTCCCAGTCATAATTTTCTTTCTCCTCCTAAATAAACAGAGTCCACACAGCTGGTGATCGGCGTTATATTCCTTCCTTTTAAATCCTCGTTTCCTACCCCCCCCTAAAAAAAAAGTCACTTTCTCTCTTAGTCGGCACTTGGCGCCTCCTAAGACGACGTTTCATTGACCATTTATCGACGTGGTGTTAAATAACATTGCCACCAATCTGCTGTGACTTGAAGTAGCCTGCCAGGAGACTTTATATTCTTCTAAATATCACTTACTTACCCAGAGAACCGAAAAAAGACACATGGACTTGTATAATTGTGCAAGTTTGAAGGGAAAAAAACTTTATTACCTCATTTAATCCTTCTTTTAGAACTACAACTATAAAACTTTACCCATTGCTGCAATCAGTAAAAAGGAAACATTTCTTAAAAGGCAGTACCCGTCTTTTCTATCAGTCAGAAATAAAAATCTAAATAAATAAAATAAAAATGGCCAAATGCAATCGCCAAGAGCCACAAAAAAAGAATGTGTCATCATCAACATCTGGAGCAAACAACGTACTTTAAAGCGACCAAGAATGACGAGTATTCACAAAGTGTTTTAAACAAAAAGCAATCTTCACAAGTGGAACTTCAAAACAAACATTCCCCGGATTGCCTAACCCTAAAATCACCCAACAACTTTCTATGACTATTTCTTTTCTCTTTTCCAGAAGTTTTGTGTCGTGTAGACCTAAATTTTGGAAATATATATGCATATCTTCAAAATCACACTGAGTTGAACAACTTTCATCAGGCCACATTCGTATACATTGCTATGTGTGTTCACTGACTTTCAAAGATGGAGAAACCTAACACTTCTTTAGTGTCTCTGACCACCCTTTCTATACCGGGCAGGGTCATTTGTCTTTATCAGCATTTGTCTGGAAGTGCGACTCCAGAGTGTTTTGGCCATAGGATCATGTTTGGCCTGTCTGGGTTTGAAAGTAAAAAGAAAGGATTGGTAGTGAATGGACTCCGATTGCAGTTGTTTTTAAGTCATGTCCGACTGTTATGCCCTTGGTTTACATTGCCAGATTAAAGAATACAAGCTAAATAAATAGAATATCGTTATTTATGATCTCAGATTTGGATTTCTTCATTGATAGGAACCCTGATTAGAAACCTTAACTCGGTATTCACTACACTATATCCTTGATATGCTACCCAAACTGTCTTTTTAAACACTAATTTGAACGTGTACTTGCCTTACAAGTTGCATGGACTTAATGTTTACTTTGTTTGACTTTGTGACTCGTCTTAAATTAATCAAAAGTCTCTTTCGGGGAAACACCAAACGTGTCAACATAGTCCTAATGAAAGGAAAACAAACACTCCATTCTATTTTCATTTTTAATCAGCTTGCATAAAAGAATCATCTTATGGTAGCGTCGAGTAATGATTAAATGGGGATTTTTCATTCCTAAATGTGTGTGTATGTACATTACTAACCCTGCAGATACATTGTGTATGTGAGAAAGTGTATGCGTTAAATGTCTGTGCATCTGTGCATCACGACAGCTTTTATGCGCTGGCGACTGTGTCCTAAATTGTTTCCCACAAGTGATGAATGCGTTTTTGTCACACATCTCCCAAAGGGCTACCCTAAAAGGAAGATGGAGGTTTGTTTGGCACATTCCGTGTGACTGCTGCATGCTGTTATTTAAATGGATGTCGTTTTGTTGTTGTTGTTGTTCGGAAGCTCATGTCGTGCACTTGGTCGTTTTGGCCACATGGAGAGTGGGAAGTCCATAACGAATGCCACTACAAGCATAACCCCGTGTTTAAAATTCATATTTCTCCCGACAATCTGTTTGAAAACCTGACTTCCAAAGCATAATTGTGGTTGAAAAACACAGACCTGGCTTGAAATTTATCTTAAAAACCCAGCCTTGAAACACAAGGAAATGTTTGAGATGAGTTATCAGGAGGCCAATTAACAAACATTTGACACGCATCACGTTTCATTGGCTGAAAGATATGAATTGCTAATTACTCGCTTGCGCCTTTGGGAGTAGAATAATCTTGCAACTTTGGGTAATAGGCAAGGGGATGATCAGTTTTCCATGCAAACTCCAAATAGGGAGGTCAGAACCTACCTGGGATTGAACCTTTGGACTTAGAACTGTGAAGCAGATGTGCTCACCACTCATTCACTGTGTTGCCTAAATATTATAGACTAAAATTTTGCAGAACTGGAAAGGAAAGAGAAGCAAATGAAGGTGAAAGACAGCATACTGAGCCATAATGGAAGTTGGGTGTGTGCATTTGTGTGTGTTTATCATCGAAGAAGCTCCGTATAGAAAACGGCTGGAGTGTAACGGCTAATGATTCCGCACTAAAGGTCAACTTGTGAAGTGTTTTCTTAGGAAAAAAAAAAACATCTGGCTGACGATGCCCAGTCGCTCTCTTACGTTTTCTGCCTGCCCCTCCAAGGACGGGCGATGAGCAAACTTTTAATAAATGGCTTATGACAGCAGTTTGCTAAAACATTGGATCAGCAAACACCATGCGCTCTCAGTCTAACCGCTTTCTCTATGGTGGAATTGTGGGATTCCTTTTGGGACCCATGATGATTTCTTTCTCAATAAAATCTGACATGTTGTCATCTAAAGCACAGGTGTCAAAGTGGCAGCCCGGGGGCTAAATCAGGCCGACCACATCATTTTGTATGGCCCGGGAAAGTAAATCTTGAGTGCGACTTTCTGCGTTAGGATCAAATTTGAATGATAGATATAGATGTATATTATATTTCGTTATTTTTACACTTTTAAATCAATAACTGCAATTTTTAATCGTTTTTTGTGTTTTTAGTTTAAAAATAATTTAGTAAAATCTAAAAAATATATCTAAAAAAAGCTAAAATAAACATTTTTTTAGACCTTTAAAAAAACTGAATATTCAGGGATTTTAATCCAGTTCTTTTAATTAATTTATTTTTTAAAAATATAAATATTATATCTAAAATAAAACCTTCTTTTTAGTCACATCCTGGCCCATTTTTTTTGCCTTGTGTTATCTTATAAAATGCCTAAAACAACCAAATCTCAGCAATGATATATTTATCAGTTGCGAGCAATTGATTTTCTCAACTGGAAAAAAAGATGAGTGCATAGACTTTCTTATTTCAATTTCCTGCTCCAAAAACATTACCACTTTTGTTTAAACAAAAGTAGTGTTGCCCTTTTTACCCCCAGGAAGACAACAAATAGCACAAAGTGAGTGTTCATTGGTTTTGTTTGCATCATTACCCCCCCATTTCCCCATCTAAATTGTCACACGGAGTCCTCCACTGTGACTTTTGGCAAGAAGTTGAGGTAGTGAGGATGCATTTGGCATCTCGACTCTGCTAGAGGAAAGTTAAGGATCATTACACTGCTGTTTTAAAATGCAACAGCATGTAATATGTAATTTTCTGCTAAGCAAACTCACCGGGGATGTTTATATAAGGTGTGTATGTATATGCTGTATAGTGTGTATTTTTGAACTATAATTCATGCTGTGGTAACGCTATGAAAGGTTTTTTCCCGATGGGGTCTCATACTTCATGAGTTTGAAAGATTGTTGTTGTTGTTTTTTGACTTCAAAATGTTTCTCTTTAGTTCAGAGTTGATTCTTTTTTTTTAAATGTAGTTTTGTGAATAATCTCATTTGAGTTACATGTGGTTTCGGTAAAATTTTCAAATGAAATGACTCTTTTTCAAATGAGATGACTCTTTCAAATGAAATGACTCTTTTTCATACTTATTAGTAATTTGGGTTGCCTCCAGTCTACTGGAATTTCTTGCTAAAACTCTTATATTAGTTTGAGCTCATTAATTTAAGTGTGCACTGATGACCATGGGTCCAAAGTTATCGGTTAAAAGTATTTGTTTCACACTGCGGAATCTTTTGCGGAGTTATTCCGACTGGCGGTCTGTCTTCTCTGCGACCGAGTCAATCAATCTGCTTCTGCCTTTCCATTAACGAGCGTGAGGAGAATGTCAAAAGCGTCAATATAAGAGGAAAAAATAGTCCCGGCTTCGCCCTACTTCTCTGCAATAAAGGTTCATCTCTTCAGCGTAACGTCAACGTTCAACACTCAGCAAGAGTTAGGAAAGTCAGAAAAATGGATACATCTAACTCGATTTCCATCAAAAGAGCAGCTTTGCTCACAAAAGTTGAACAAATGAAAATTCATTCTTACAACATTACTTGTTTACCTTGTTGGCTTCATAAGTGAGACAAAAAACAAACAAACTACTAGTTGATGGAAGCAGAAACACTTGGGGGGCCCGCAGATGTGTGTTATTTATATCTTTCAGTGAAAAGTTTTGACTTGGCTTCTGGCTGCCTCTTGGGAGTTGCTTATTGAAGTGTCAAGTTTGGAGGAGGGAACAAATGGAAATACGGTGGTACGTCTACATACAAATGCTTTGACATAGAACGTGAAAATTGACCAAAAACCTGGCCTCTACATAAGATGAAATGCTCGAGATAAGACAATCTTTTACGACAGTGCCGGGTTGGTTCGCGTGCCGCCTTAACGTCAACTTGATTTCATGTGGGCCGGACCATTTTAGATATAATATTTCGACAAGTGTCATAGACTCTTAAAAACCATTAACATGCTCAAAACCTGATGCTGTGTTGATGCCAACAATTTGCAAATTGAAGCAAATAACAGCAATAATGTGTTGCATATAATCATTCTTTTTAGATGCTGACATTTATCTTGTGTGTTTGATGAGTCGTAAAATTACAATATTATTTTTCTGGTGGTAGCTTCTATTTTAATAGAAACTCATGGAAAGTAAGAAATCACAGTCTAGATCTTGACATTTGACTCTGACCACTGATGCAGATCGCTCCACATCCACGCATTTATGTTTTTTCACTCGTATTTTTTAGACTTGTGTCAATAACTGCAACTGAGCTGCCCTCTGCTCCTTTAATTGCCTCGCGGGAAAATAAAGTTTTCTGAATACGTGTGAAGGAAGGAAGAAGCCAGGCGAGGACAAGTAGAGAGGAACAAATAGAGGGCGGATTAGAGGAAGAAAGAAATCCAAAGAATCCAGTCGTCAGTGTTGGGTAGGAGGTTCATGTTAAGAGACGCGGCCAGCCTGCTAATGGTGTATGTCTTCGATGCACACCTTAAGCCAGGCTATAACTAACGGCTGCCTCATGCCGGGTACTCCGCAGCACGCACACACATAATCCTCACTGGAGTTAAATGGTGCCTCTTCATTATGTCTGCATAAATATTCGGCATTGGGCTGTTGACTGAGGGCCACCCGTTAATACAGCTTTGCTGCCGGCCTGCATTCCCTCTGATATTCGCTTCCCTGTGATCTATGAACATGACTGAAAGGACAGGCCCCCGTTTTGTAGCTGCTATTACATCCAGATCCAAAATATACTTTAGGATTTGGGACAGCTTATAAATACGATTACATGCCGCATCGGCGGGATTGTTTTAGTACTTTCCAGAAAACTTCCCCGGATGCTGTGTTTATGAAAAGGAATTGATGAGAACACACAAATGCTTCCGGGCTGGATTTACAATGCAGGTGCAAGTTGTTAACGCTGCTATGTGTGTGTAAAGCTTGACTGTATTTCTGCTTGTTCAAAATTTTATCATACGCAAGCTTTGCCGCTGGGCAAAACACTCTGGAAATGTAAGTTATTTGCCAGGTGGTGGTTGATGCAATTACTACTTTGATCCAATTGTATCAATAATATCCCCTACTGTGACCAAGGACATTTCCCGAATATGGGATGAATCAAAATTCTAATCTAATCTGTTATAATCAAATTTTTGCATCTGAAACTGCCATTCTTGTGCATTTACCTTTATATTTACCTATCCTGTAAAATTTGTCAATATTGCAGTGAACTGCATTTAAAAACAATAGAGAAATAATGGAATCATAACTAATAAAGTTAATTTTCTTGTCCTATATACAGTAAAAATAGAGCCCTTCACATTAACTGTGGAAAATGCCCTTACAAATTGTATCAATTGCTAAGTATACATACATCTCAACATTGCAGTGACATAGAGGACAATGATTCTAGATTGCCTGACCAGGTGGTTACGTAGAAGGGAGACTGAGGTTTAATCGGAAATGCCAATACAAAGATTTGTTTGGTCAGATTATCATCAATTATTCATAACCATTAAGGCTTAATGGTTAAGCCCTTACTCGCCAACAAATGCTGTGGTCTAAAATTATGAGTCCCTCAACTTCCGAGTTCATTTTCTTTTTTTTTTAATTATACGATCTTAAATAGAAGGCTAAACTCAACAATGCCCCTTAGGACACTCATTGATTGAACACATTTGGCGCTGATCCTGAAGAATGATCTATTGTAGTGTTATTTTAGGAAATGTTACCAACAACTACTGGCATCCTATGAATATTACATACCAATACAGACATACTCTGTATTTTTTTTCCATCTTGCCAAAAAGCCATCGATCACACATTTTAAATATGTTCAGTTTCGGCCTGTTTTGTTTACCAACGACCGTCACCTTGATGCACATATAATGATTTCGATAAAACGACAAGCCATGTTAACATGTATATTTAAAAAAACAAAAGCAAAGCGCTTATCTGAACGTTTTTCTTCTCCTTTTACAATGAAGGTCACTACTGATATTAAGGGGCTACAAGTACACACCCTACACAGTTTTATCTCATTTGAAAAAGATGAGAGGTTGACGTACACTTGACTTTCCCCACGTTACTGCCGCGTCTTAGAAGACGTTCACGCACACATGCTGACTGTGATAATGGCATGCTTTATTCATGTGCTCTTTAACATGGATGAAGTGGATGCCACAGCAGGGGAAGAAGAGCCAAAGAAATGGCGTCAAACAATAAAGCAATGTCAAGAACAGTAGGAGGCAGATGTGGAAAAAAGGGGAGGACGAGGACAAGGAGAGTTGGCCAGGCGGGAGAGATGATGCTTTTTTAGGCCGTGGTTGTGATACACAACCCAGACAAATGGGCTGTTATTGTGAAAACCACATGTGATTTTTCACCGTCATTGTATAGTATACAACAACGGGCTAAATCTATTGAATTGCTCCTTCATTCATCTGATGCTGTGCCTTTTGCTCAATGCAAATTTAGGGGCCAAAGGATTGGACATTGATTCATCCGATAGCGACTTTTAGTGACATAAATTGCACTGATATTTTATCAGTAATTCAATCAAGATGGAAACATTACCATGAACATAAACAACTATACACACACTTGTAGCTATGGATACATTAGCCAACCATGCAAGTTTGTTTAGAAGTGGGAGGAAACCTGAGTACCTAGAGAAAACCCACACAGCAATGGGAAGAACATGCAAAGATCTTTTAAAAATCTTTTATCTTTTAAATTTTTAAAATATAGAGAGATGTTTCATAGTGAATGAATGATATTACTGTACTATATATTTTTTGTATTTTATATGCACTTTGCTGTTGGTAACCATGGTTATTCACATCCAGCGTTTAAGTGGATGGATGGTAATGGTAGAAAAAGTACATTTAGTGCATAAGAAACGACATCAAATGGTCATTGAATGGTCTCAATCAAAAAGTAATTGAATGCCTTTATCCTCATTATACAAGTAGAATGTAATGTAAAGTTTCACCTTAAAATGCACACTTAAATAAGTAGTGATAAAGAAGAATGCTACAATTGCTTTGGGATCTATTGCTTTCAATGGCAGTAAATGTCTTAATGCACTCCTGCTGTTATAAAAGATACCATAAGGAATTCCACTTATGACCCTCAACTCTCAGTTGAGTCCCTTAAAATAAGTTGTAATTTCTGGATCTTAGAAATACTTTGAATCAAATTTCTATGTTGATAATACTATTAAATCCCCAAATCTTTGGTCAACACCTCCAGGGTTCCATCTGTCTGTAGTGACGGACCAAATTAACACTCTGTGAGGACGCACACAGTTTTCAAACAGAACCTGCTGCTTCAAAGTCTGGGCCTCCCTCCCTCCCACACATACTGACAGAAAAAAATGGGTGTGTATGGAAAAAACCAAATGACTCCCGAGGTTCAAGTACCCTCATCCACACTTGTTAAAAAATATTCAGCCTCATCCTACAACAGCGAACATGTGGGAGGGAAGAGCTTTGTATTTCACTGGCAACTCTCTTTATCAAGTATGTCGAGCAATGGTCCAACAGCTGATGGTTTCTCTGTGTGTGTGTATGTCCTTATTTTAACTGAAGTAGTCCGTCAGTTCCCGTCAAGTGGTCCTTTCGGCGAAATGACTTTGTTAGCTGAAGATTCAGCAATGCCTGCTTGCTAGTAGTACTCTTTGGTCCACAGGGACAGATGGAGTTGGTTGGCAGTAGTAGGGAAGTAGCAAAAGGAAAGCTCTAATCTAGTCTAATTATCTTGTATTAAAAATATAATAGTGTGACAATACTTCAGGGGTGCTCAAAGTACCTTAAACTCCGTTATTCCGTTTTTTTACAGATCTAAAACCATGTTTATTTCTGCTTTTTTTAATATATATCTTTAGATTTTACAAAATGATTTTTGAACTAAAAACACAAAAAAAAATGATTAAAAATTACAATTTTTGATTTAAAAGGGAGAAAATCAAGAAATGTATTATACATCTATACTCTTCATTTTAATATGATCCTAAAAAGGAAAGTCGGGACTCATGATTTACTTTCCCGGGCCACACAAAATGACGCGGAGGGCCAGATTTGGCCCCCGAGCCGCCACTTGACACCTGTGCTCTACAGCATTTGTAGAGGTTGTTTTTTTAAGGGCTGAAATTGAATGAGTTAAAAAAATATACATTACAACATGTTAGCAATTAATTTTAATAAACAGATCAAATGTGGTATTTTCTCTGGGCAGTTGCACCTTTCATTTGATGTTTGGACCACTTGTAAAGAAAAAAATTAAAGTACTCATTACTGTACTTACTTTCAAAATGAATGAAAATCATGTGGAAAGCCTTTCTTCTTGACAGCCCTGACACACGAGGGATCAATTAGGAGGGCTACCTGCCATGTAAGCAATTATAAGCGTCTTCATTTATCAATGGTCCTTCAGCATGGTGAATTAGTTCTGGCTGGTTATGTTTGCTTTTGACATTTTCAAAGCAGACTGATGCTCATGAAATGTTTGAATTAAAGCAGCTAATGGGCCGTAAGGCATTCTCAGCCGCAAACATATGAGGTGTCGAATTATTTCAGATTTGATATATACTGCATTAAAAATATGTTGGGAAAATGTATATGCTTTAAAACGGAATAAGATATATTCACATAGTGTAAAATGTATAAAATATTTGCATTGTAAAAACAGGCCCTGTTTATAGTTGCCCTTAGTGCATAGCTTTACTCTATGCTATATCCTAACATTTTTTTCACAACATCTTGGACTTCCCCTTGGCAACACACCAACGTTATTGACTCTCCAGGATGGAGGCGCCTGCGGGTTAGAGAGTGGCAATATTTGTTCCCTCCTGTTGTTTAAGTGGGTCATCCATAATGGATTGATACACAGATGTGTCTACGTGCCCCCCGTCCTGCTTATCCTTGCTAATACATAGAGAGACTGTCCATTTTCCCCGGCTTTATTTTTCACTCCCGCTTGCTTGCTGGCTCACTGGTGTAAATTGGTCATGCATAATGGATGCACGGATAAGAACGTCAACAGTCAGAAAATGACGTGAGGCATTGAGAACATTCAGGCTATGAGCGTACCCCTCGGTCACGTTTCTACACCTCATCATTCCCGGCCATTTATGTTAGAAATTTGACTTCCAAATTCAAGCCCTGAAGCCATTTTGCCAGGCAACATTAAATTTAGTGGGCGTGTTTATCATAAGTGGACTCACCCCCCAAAAAACACTGTAAAATGTTTGACTTGAAGCAACCATTTCCTAATGTTTTTGTATTTTCTCTCCTTCAATCTCAGTTGACTGTGGCCTGATACTGTGAGGTTTGCTACTGCCAACTAAGGGTGTGGATCTGTAGTGCACTGGTCATCATTTTTTGTTTGCTGTACATGACAAGCAAGCCTTTCTTCAATCCAAAGGTATGTGCATTTTGTAGTGTTTGCTAATTTTCATGTGTTGCACACTGTAAGTCACTAAACCACACACACACACACATGAATGTATCAAAATTGAGTGAGTCAGGCATGTCATTTGCATGCAGGTCATGATGACCCTCTCTCATCTGAGTTTCTCATTAATTCAAAGACCTAGTAGAGCGCAGACATACACACACTAGCACACGCATGAAAACAGAGGCCATCACTTTCTAATCACTGCACCCTGCCCCTTCAATCTTCTTGTCCTCATCGTTCTTTTAGTCTTCAATGCCATCCTCCTCCTCCTTCTTCTTCTTTGTCTCCCCTTTTCTTCCTTCTCCATCTTTCATTTGCTGACATTTTTTCTAATTGGGATAAAACACCGGGTACACATAATCTAGAGAAGAGATGCTCACACGGTCACCATGACTACAGCCAATCACATTCCAAGCTTCTCCTGACCCGGGGCGCCGTCCTGGTTATGATGGAGTCCTGTGTAATGACACCACGGCTGCTTCATTAATGCGGCGTAATGGCATGCTTCCGTGAAGAATAATTGGCTCATCATTCATATTTGCCGTAAAGATCAGTGTCATCTGATTAGTAACCACTGGCTTTAAGAAGCCTAGAAAAAGCTCACACCTGCGGAAAGTACTACAAAGTACAGAGTGCCTTGAATCTAACCTTGCACGGTGACAAAATTGTTGTGAAGTGATCTTTACCCCAACCGTACACCTACACTAATCCTTAATCCTAATCCTGGATACAAAACCTTACCCTTGAACCTGCTTTGACCAGAATCCTAGAATCCTTTTGGCAGAATTTGTCCTCTACTTCACCCCAATTTTTCAAGTCCAATTGACAATACTTGGCTTTATTCTTTTCAACATCTCAACCTATTTTTGTCCCTTTATGAATGGGTATGTCTGAAGGATGCTGTTAAAAATCAAGCATACGTAGTAGGGAAAAGTATAGGCTGCAGATTTATAAGCGGGTAATGAGCTCCCGTGGACACCCTTCGCTTGTGAAATCAGGCAGAATAATGGAAGATTATCCACCAAGACGCTGTCCATTGTTGCAACATCTGTCTGCTCTCCTCCTTTTGTTCTCTTTTCATTTCCTTCTTTTTGCTCTTCAGCCGCCAATGATGATGATGATGAATTCATAAACCTGTCGTGCTTTTCTTCCTCTCTCCTCCCTTCAGTTGGTCGCAGTTTATTATGTTTGATAAAAGCCTGTCAGATTAATTAAAGTGATTAACTGCCCGTGTCCTTGTTGATAACAGACCTTCATAATTGGGCTAGAGGACGTCAGTTCAAAAGTCCTCTAACCCAAACAAGATTTGGAACAAAAGACAATACTTCCTCTATGGCCTATTTGCCAAATTGTATTTCCAACTTGTCGGTATAAATTGGCTCATTTGTTTTTTTTAATCTGATTCATATTCAAATTAAGCTTTGAAACCACAATGAAGGATTTGTATTAGTTTTGGAAAACACTGGCTTTTTATATTAGGATTTGAAAACAGAGTTTAACCTGATTATTGACTCAAATTCAAATGTCAAGGCGTATACGTCCAATTCATTTGAACTGTGAGGAATAGCAGTGTTGTTTTGGGTGTCTTTGACAGCAACAGTCGTCCAATCTATTTCAACTTGGAAGGCCCGGCAGCGATCATTAGTTAAACACACGGATGCTGTTGATCCTTAATTCTAAATAGTGGAGATATTTCATTGTGTTTGTAGTTTTGCTGCAGGCATGCTTAAATGTCAGAAAACAGGCCGCAGAGAACATTAACAGATAACAGATCCAGAAACAGCTAAACACAATCCATCAATGCAGCTAAAATAGAAAAAAGGCAGGTAGAGAAAGTACTTGGCTAAACTAGTCTGAAAAGTGGACCAAGCAGGTCAAAATGTCTCCACGGCCTGAGGAAAACAGGACCCTAGGACACCCACAAAAAACCCAGAATCAGTTGGATTTTGCTGGATTTATGGAAAAAGACTGGCCAACGGAAAGTCTTACTTGCAGGCTGGCATAGCGCAATGCATTATGGGAGTCCTGCGGCTCCACTCTCATATTTAACAAGCATGCTTAGTGACGTTTGAAGTAGTTATAAAGAAAATCTAGCCATGGGTAGACAGGCAGATAGATTAGATTTGTTGATTTATTTTAACAAGGTTTGCAGGTGGTGAGGAAAGGCAGAATGGAAAAATACTGGATGGATGATATTAAAGGAATAAAGTCGTACTGTGACTTAAAATAAGAGGGAAGAATTTAGCTGTCAGTTTTTGCATTCAAGTTGAATTGAAACGTTTTACTCAGTCGGCTGATGAGCGGATCGACTAAATGCAAAAGGTGAATAAGAATGTGACATTTAGTAGCCCTGGCAGGCCACTGTGGTCTAAAAGACAGATGATTGAGACGGAAGCTAGATTTAAGACTGTAGTACACACTATAGTACAGCCAGTTTTAAATCTTCAGTGTTTGTGTGGACATGACAAATGAGTGCTTTAGTATGCCACCGACTGAATTAATGAATGGTTGCGGCATTTTTATTATTATTACAAGACTGGATAGACAGGAACAGAAGGTGAAAATAATGTATTTGATTAATACAACTGATGTTCATTCATGTGTGCTAAGGAAAGTCTTGCATTTCACTTTATATTTGGTAAGGGGTCAGTTTTCTAGAAGAGATGGTTTTAATTAGGAATTAAAGTCTTTTTTAGAGGTTGGATTGCTGGTTTCAGGGGTCTGCAAATTGTGATAAGATCCTATTCAATTCACAATTTCATAATTACTATGTTTTCAGTTTAAATGGTTCACTAGAAGAATTTTTTGTCCTGGATTTCACAATAATATGTTGGAATCAGTTGGAAAAGGTGGCTTTAAGAAAGCTATTTATCACTTTGATAAACTCTCACAAGCACTGCTGCTCTTGGTATTGAAGGCAACTGCCTCAAATTACCTCAAATAGAGGCCAGCATTTCTGATTCGATTACCTTTTATATTTGTGTGTGTGTCTGTGTGTGTGTTTGTGAGAGAGATTTTACACTATAAAGTGCAGCGAATGTTAAGCTCCTGTTGAGATGTTCATTAGTGAGCGCCACAGTTTCGAGCAGCAGTTTTGCAGACAAATAAACAAACACTTGCTGTGTTCTCGCAATGCAAAAATACATTTAATCGCCAATGTCACAAGACTATAAGTAATGTTTGGTTGTTTGGTTTGCTACATGTTAAAATTATGACATTGGGTTGATGTAATTGGCTTATTTTAGTTGTTTTGGAGTGATTCATGGGAAAAAATGGCTTTGAAAGAACTTTGTGTGTCTTTCGCAACACTTTTTAGTGAGTTTACTTACCATAGGTCGACAGAATTTCGAAGTAAAAGTGGGCTAAGTTTTAATAATATTTCACCTCTATGATTTTATCTGAAGTAATGCAAAGAAAGTGTCTAACTGACCCCAACATGGCAGAATCTTTTGGTCATTTACAACATGGTTTCTTTCTACTTTCTCTTCTAACAAATAGACTTGGCTGACAAATTCCCTAATGGTAATTCATCATGACTGCAGGGGCTGAATTTATAGGATATGAAGTGGTTTGCATGCTTTTGAGACTCATTGACTGCCTCTAGCAGACGTATGTCTTCACCAAGATTGACACGCTTCCCAAAAATCGCTGCGCTTTTAGAGAACGGAATAGCACCGAAAGAGATGATTTATTCAACCTAATAACAGGTGAAACCAGGCAATTTCAAGTAGACTCGTAATAAGAACGTGTGCAGTCAACCTGCATCTTTCTAACAGGTTTCTCCTTCTAATCACATTCTTTTCTGGGCTTCCTTCTGCCTCAAGTGTTCCAATTGCCACATAACAACTGACCTGATTTGCATAATTGGTGGTAATGAATCTGTGCCGTAGCGCTGAGGTGAGCCGTGCGTAAGCTTTTGTACACTTTAATAATTAAGGTGCAATTTCTTTATTGATGTGCATTAAGAATGCAAATTCAATGTAGATTAGGCTTGTTTTGTCACATATTAAGAAGTCGCGGAAGTAGCAAAGTACAGATACTTGTTGGCATTGTTTTTAAAGATTTTACTCAAGTATTATTGGATTTGGACTGGATTGGATAACTTTATTCATCCCGTATTCGGGAATTTGACGACCAGTTACATTATTCTCTTTTTAGTTTAAGTGACTTTCGACTCTTTGCTTCAGTTTTTCGGCTTTTAATCCCGTTACTTTTTGCATAAATGTGTACTTTCACTCAAGTATTTTTTTCCATATTCACCTTCTGCTATGTAACTTCTCTGAATGCATATTACATATCCAACACGTGTGGTAGACTGTTGCTTAAGCTTAAAAATGCTGCCCTCCTCTTCATCCTGGAGGTTGTATTGGTTTATTTTAGCCTGTGTTTGATATATTCGATGTTGAGGCCCACATTAAGCATGTACGCAGCAGTAATTGTTTTCATGCAAACACGCAGCAGTCCCTCCAAGGCCGTAAAGGAAGAGCGAGCCTCGCTTGTAGTTAGATGCCAGCTGTTCCTTCAAATGGGATTTAAAAAAAAATGTAATGAGATAAAGCGCTCAGCTTTGATTGTGTTGCCAGAGAGCACATTAAATGCCATGGCTTCCTATGGGTATATATCTGTTTACCTTATAGAGTAAGAGAGTGAGCGAGATAGATACAGTATCTATTTTGCTGGGCGCACTGCAGCGGAAAACCTCATCTGCAGTTTCACACAGTAGTTTAGCATGGATGGGGCCTATAATAGAATAATTAATTCTCGGCGTCTCCAATCGATTAATGGAGCTTTTTGTGGGAAGACGAGAGAAAACTCGAGTCGTGCCTGAATTTCAGGCTCGACCAGGCGCCGCAATGGCCAAAAAAAAATTGCACTGTAAATTGGGTGAGATTGAAAATGGCCGCTTCTGGAAAATAGCTTGGAGGGAAGGTTGGGGAAGAGTGTAGTGTCAAAGTATTAAATAGCCTTGTACCAGTGTATATGCTTAAATTCTAGTAGCAAATTAACATTTGGCATTTATTGTTGTCCTTCGTGAGGTTGAACTATGAAATTGATAATTAATGTAAGACAAAATTGAACAAATATTTTTCAGTTAAAGGATTTTATAGAAGTTTGAATTGGGTTTAAAGACAAAGTTGGGGTTTTAAATGGAGGGTTCAAGGAAGGATTAGTTTTGAACCAAAAGTTGTTGGTTTTCCTTCATTTCGTGATAGATTGTCCTGACTTAGATTTTGTTGACTGTTTTTAACATTTTATTTTATGTTTAGTTATAATTTCCTCCATCTTTTGTTCATGTCTTAACGACTATTGACTCAAACATGAGTTTGAGGTTCAAATCAAGTCTTTAGTTTGAAACAAAACATGAGAAAGAGAGACAGGACCCATTATTAACAGTATCATCGCCTGCTTATTTTTCTTTTTTTTATTGTGCTGGCATAGTTAACAATCCGTTGTATGTAAAACAAATATTCTCCTGTTCAAACAAGAAACATCTGCCTGACATACATTGTTTAAACACCACTGAAGCGTTGCGACTCGGCAAAGGAAGCCTTTCACTCTTTGACAAGGTTTGACTCCACCTGAGACATTCTCAATGCTTTATTTGGCTCCACCGGGATACCTTCCACATTCACATACCTTTTTTCCAAAGTCTACAAAGTCCCTGAAAGCCTTTTAACAAGTATGTGTGTTGGCGGGGTGGGAGTCAGATAGTATGTACTGGGTGTATTTTTTTTCTCTTCTTTTCCTTTTTCTTCCCACAAGTGGAACATAGGAGATGCGTCAAGTTAGTCGATGGCGTACGACTGGTTCAAAAAGGGCGCCGGTGCGTGGGTGACACAGCATAACTGTTTCTGTGTCTCAGCGTCAGCCGTTGACGAAATCCGGATGAGACGAGTCGGTGACAGCTCACAAAAAAGCCCACTTTTTGAAAGTGCTTTTCATTTAGTCAAAGAAAAGTACGAGTGAGAGAAATGGGGGTGTTGTGTGTCTATAAGTAGTGTTGTAAAAAGCACGGTGCATACAGAGAGCGACAAGTGCTGGAGTTTGACAACAAATGAATGGTCTGACTCACTGGCTGTTAATACGAAAGCATGAACACCATGTACTATCTATTCTTTAAAAATACAATAAGTACAGTCAATCCAAATCCAAATAGGACATATCCTTTATTCTGATTCATTGTCGACAATTGTAAAGAATAAAAATGAAAAGAACTGATTGACATGTTGTATAAGCATTGCTTAGGATTTTACTGGTAAATTCCAAACCTACAAAAGGCTGGCCAACTCTAAACAATAATTCTACAGTTAATAATCTGCCCTGATATAATAAAATCAAAAATCTGGCTCCAAGGATGGATAGATACTAGTCCATCCTACGTAACTGCAAGGTTTCAAGATGACTTTTCCTCAAATTATGGTGGGTGGGGCTAGAAAGTCAGTATACACAAGAAGAACAAGCTGATTGGCAACTTTGCAAACTTGAAGCCAGGATTTGAAGGTTTAGGGAATTTAGTCCATGGAGGAAATTGTGCCAGGCTCAATAAACAGCATCTAATATTATTTTCTTTTTATTCCCAAACTAGCTTTCGTCAGTGAGAAACAGAAATGCCTTTCCACTTTTTTATGTGATGTTAACATTCATTCTGCTTCCAATATTGTAAAGTTAGAGCCAAGAGAAGTGGACTCAATAAAAAAATAACATTAAGACAGACATTGAGTGAGATTAAAGTCATTATTGTTTTATTTCATCCACCAGGCAAGCAGTTATGATTTCATTGTCGTTTAATAGCTGCTTATTGAAAAGGGCATAGAAAAATGTTAGAAAACTACATGTGGCAACTTTCATAAGATGGCAAAGTCCCTCGGGGAAATATTTTTAAATCAATATTTTAAACTGTGGGTTTGAATTTCAAGGGTTTTCTAAATCTTTATTTTAAAAATATTGGTGTCTAGGGTTGAGACAATAAAATCTTTAATCCATCCGTAGGTTGTCGGTCTACAACATTGTATTTATCCATGTCCAGTTTTAAAGACATAAAGGTCTGGCACAGTGTTTCTTAACCTGGGTTTGGTGTGTCGGTGTCAAGGGTTCGATCACGTGACATTGCTTGGCCATAAATCCCATCTTCTTTTGTGCTTAGCCCATTTACTATCAGCTAACAGTATGAAGTAGCTACAGGTTTTGTTCTCAAAATTGTCCACAGGCCTGTATACCTCTTGTTTGAAATGTGCCACCATTTCCAAGGGGTTTGTTTTTTTACGTACACACTTCACGACACCACTGGGATAAACACAGCACCTCAGTGTCTGGAGCTATTTTTGTTTTTTGTTTGATTTGTGTGTCGTAGAAAACAGATGTAATAATCACACTGAACATCTGTCTCTGGTGTGTCGTGTTGCAGGAGGAGGATATGCAAAGCCCTGCACTTGGCGCCTTTGCGTATGCCTGTGTATGTCTTTGACTTTTCGAGAGATGAGCTTTTATTGCTTCATAAATCCGTGACTAGAGACTGGCTGGAGGACTGTGTGTGTGTAGGTGTTGTGTGTTTTGCCTAGTGAAACAACACACAGCCAGTATGAGACTTGGTGGTGTTCACTAAACCTGGGGATAATTGTCATTTTTCAATTGGCTGTCCAAAGTCATGCGGTTGCTGCCTAGATGAGAATATTATATAGCTATACATGATCATTTTAATATGACTGAAAAGGAAGAAAATAATCTGCTAAGATTATCAAATGTATCGTGATTTAAGAGGATTCAATCAATACATGAAGGAACTGATTCTGAATTAAGGTATTTTGCTATTTTAAGATTAAACACCAGGATAGAATAATCAGGAAATTGAGCAAATAGGAAAAAAAACCTGTCAAGATTTAACGAGATTGGGAAATCCCTGAAGATTGACATGCAGCTGTCCTCGTCTACATCTAACGATTGGTCGTGTTTTATGTAATTAGACCACAGGTGCTGGAGTTTGTCTCTAAATGGCATTCAGTAAAACGTTGTGTTGGTGAAGATTAACTGCTGTCACTTCAACATCCAATTCACACCACCAATTATCCCAAGTGACTGATGCAAATGCATCTTTTCCCAATTGCAAACATGTGGATTCCAATCTAAAAATAGCTTGCCAACCTCATTTCTTGTCTTTAATCTCCTCGATGTATATTTCATGTGACAACAAGAAATCAGGATTTCAATGTTGGTTTGGGGCTCTGCTGCTTTTCATTGCAAGTCTATCTTTAGTCTTATGTGCTTTTCATTTGATATCCAAAGCTTTAACTATTGGGAAAAAAGCTTCGAAAACAGCCGGAAAATTCCTTTTATATCCCGATGTCGAATCTTTTTCGTGACAGGGATCCTCACCGATAATATTAATGGCAATCTGTGTGAATTAGAAAGCACTTTGTCTGCAAGACTGAAGCAACCACCCTGGAGAGATCGAAAGAGAAATATGCTGGTGCCAACATAAAAAAAAACCTTTAATAGAAAGTAACTCTTTGAAAAAGTATTTGTAACTTTAAAAACTTCCTTGCCAGCTACAGTTACGAAACATATTCTTGGTTATAGAAACCCTATAGTAAAAAGCACAAGGTAAACACAGTACATCTTAGCTGGATTAGCACAGTAAGAATTGAATTAAGAAAATACAGCGGTGATTGATTGTTGGCCTCTCTTTCAGCCACTATGGCTGGCAAACCATTCCAGTTTTTTACTAGGGTTATTTCACTATTAAAAAGTGCCTGAAACTCCAAGCCATTGATCAGCCAAGATTGCACATCACATTAAAGAACGAAAGGGAACACATTGTACTTTGCTCTTTTCTACTTCTGACATCTTGCTTAGACGGTGATTTTCAGAAGAGAAGGCACAATTGAGTAAGTCTGAATTTCTATAAGAGACATTATTACACATCAAGATCTGTTTAATGCAAGTTTTGGTATGAATATTTTGGTGTAAAAACTCAAGTTTGAGTTAGTGAAGATGGCAGGAGAGGGGGAGCTTTTCGGTATGGCTACCCGGGAAGGCTGAAGATGAAGAGTATAAGGAGCCAGTGCCAGGAATAGGGATGAAACTGAGAAAATAGAAGGTGGCCTTATAGTACAGTGAGTGGGGAGAATAAGGGAAGAGGAGCCTTGCTCTAGCCGATAAGCTGGCATCAAAGCACCACTGGCCAGCACATCAAAAGACTTGGCGTGTCCTCGGAGACAACCTCTTTAAGGTATCGTTCGAATGGTCCCCCTGGACCCGCCGTCCGCGATAAGAGGACGGCTCCATCCAAGGGTCACGTGACCGACATTTGAGATGGGATGTGTGGTCAAAGTCTTCTTTCAAACGTTTGGAGGGAGTTTAATGCTTCTCATTAAGCATTCACTTTATATAATGTCTCTGATACTGCAAAGACCAGCAAATATTTGTTCGGAATTTGTCCTTATCCTTGTTTTAGGATTTGTGATCGGTGGTATACAGTCGTGAATGAATAATGTGATTTAAAATTAGGAGCCTGGTTTTGTAGTAAATCTTATTTGACTCGTTATATTGAAAAACAATAAGGATAGTGAGATTTGGAATGGGTTTTAGACTCGAACATTTGTTTTCTACCAGTCGATGGCTAAGTTTGACATCCACCAATGAGAGAGATTGTTTTGGAGGGGTTAGTAGAGGATTTGAGTTCCCCCGTTAGCCAAACATTGGAACCTTTGCAGTGTTTAAAGCCATTAGCTTTGTCAACACAGGCAAATGGTGAACATTTCCTGAAACCTGGAGAAATAACCGCTCGGAACTGCGATTATTTGGACAAATTGGTCCAGCGTGTTGGAATCTCGTGGTCAGACAGCTGCGTGACCGAAAGAAAATAAATTACAAGATGTTAGCAGTGATGAACGATTTCATGCTGAATCCTCCAAATGGTCATCAAACTTTTGAAGCTATCCATATTGGATGGCCTTGGCATTAAACGACACAGTTTAGGATGGGCCATCTGTTTAGGGTACCTGCCTCTACTGGGCGTCATTGAACTTAATTCCCTAGTATTGGATGTGCAAAGTGCAGAACTTTGGTGAGTGTTCAGCACATCTGCCTCACAATTTTGTATTTGAATCCGTTCTGGCCCTCTTGAGACCAGCTTTGTATGTTTTTGTCGTGATTTTTCTTGCTGTGATCATTTACTGCCAGCCTTGACAGTCTTATCACCTTTGATGACAGCAAATGAAACAATTCCATGTGTATTTTTCATTCTCATAAAATTCGACTACCTGAAGCCACTCTCTTGGGAGTTTTGTACAATTCCTAGCAATTTTCAACGCCGCAAAGTAGACAGATGGGCAAATAAATATTCTATGAATAAACATGACATCATTTCCACTGTAGTTTTGTCAGCTTTGATTCTCAATCAAATTTCTTTTGAATTCCCAGCACTTGTTAAACAAAGGATAAATTGGATTTTTATCAGGCAGTTACAAACAAGCCCCCCAAAGAGTCAAATTCTCAAATCACAAAGAAAAGAATCTAACAAATCTTGGCCCTACAGCAATTAAGTTCAAAACACGCTAATATTATTTACCATATCCAATTTAGTGTCATCAGGATTGACTTCATAAAATAAACCCTCACTACAATATGTTCTATTCATCTTAGCGACCTCTAAACAAACCAGGATGCTTCCATTCATATTGTCAATCCGGAAATCTTTTTTCGCCAACGTAGAAGCAAGAAGGTCTACAAATCCCACTAAATTGAACCGTCTCCAGTCGTCACAATGCAACAGCAAAAAAATGCGGCAGATCACATCGACGCCACTGTTAACGTGACCGATTGTCTTTTGGCTACGTCGCCGCATGTCAAATGATATAGTGCCGCTGTCCGCCATGGAAAATGAGCTCATAAGTTAACCATGTAACGAACACTGAGAAAACAGCATGCGCAAGTAATGAAAGTCATCAAACAAAATGGCCCTGGCGAGGTTGGGCCGTCGCATGTCGGCGCCGGCGAAATGGTCGCTGGAGCGTTTTACAATATTCATCTTCTCGTAATCTGACAGCGCGGGGACGAATATCTTGACGGGGACTATTGTGTGCAAATGGCGATTACAAGATGAAACCGATCCTTGTGTTCAGTTTGTGGGAAAAGCCAACAGAGCACAGCTCATTTTTCAGTCCAGGCTCTTTTGTTGTGGTGCTGTGTTCGAGTGCAGATGTTAGTTTTGAAATTGTGTTTTTTCTTTTGTTTCTTTTTTACCATTTGTCGCAATTCTTTTGTTTGACTGGAAATAGCATATTGCCCCAAAATGTGTCCTTTTCTCTGATGAATGAATTCCTCTTTTTGACAAACCCTTTCCTCAAAACTGTTGTCGCAACATGATGTTTGGTAGACATGTCCTTAATGAGTCCTGTTACGACTCCCCCTGGTGGTAAGAGTTAGCATTGAGTCACAACTACCACAGCAGAACAATTCGGCCAATGAGGAGACAGACACACAAGTCAAGTAGCATTCAATGATAATTTATTTACAACAAAGTCCCAAAAACATTTGACCAATTACAATGGCTGTAGACCCATCTTATTTGAGGCACAAAAATGTCTTAAAAGACAGAAAAGCCATGATATGAAGGCACAGCTTGCCATTTTGGTTTAGAGCCACCATTTTAGTGCATTTGGTAGCCAGGTTGCATGTTAGAGTGTGCTTGCATTAGTGTGTTTGTGTGTGTGTGTGTGTGTGTACGGCTGTGGACGCAATTGAAGCGTGCTTGTTGACTGGGAATAGCGCACTCCTCCGTAATGGCTTATTTCTTCTTGTTAAAACATCTGTCAACCCACAGATAAAAGGAAAGTGCCACTGTTGTAGTACAACAGGTTGCAAGCATTAAAAGGGCAAATGTATTGGGACAACTACAAGTGCTCCTTTCTTAAGATAGCTTTTTAACATCTAACCAAGGACCAAATCAATCATATTGTATTAAATACCAGCTTCCACACATCTATTCATTTTGGACATTCTATGTGTCTGACTTGTATATTCCAAATGGCGCTTTAATTCGGTTAAGCATTTTAAGGCCAGGGAATTTAGAAATGTATATATACCTTTAGGGCAGACAATAAAAGTGAGTAAGCGAGTGAGTCGTCAGATTTACAGAGGTGGCCTGAATAGGTCACGTCCATAAATGAGTGAAATGGAGAAGCATAAACAAGGAATGCAAGACAAGCAGGCCCTCTGTGCGTATAAGTGTGTGTGTGCGTATAAGTGTGTGTGTGTGTGTGTGCGCGTGCGTGCGTGTGTGTGTGTGTGCGTGTGTGTGTGTGTGTGTGTGTGTGTGTGTGTGTGTGTGTGTGTGTGTGTGTGTGTGTGTGTGTGTGTGTGGGGGTGTGTGGGTGGGTGTGCACATGCAATACAAACAACACAACGTGTGTAAATCAGCAATTGGGACTCGTCAAAGTGTGTTTATTCATGTTGTGACCCACATATGCTCCCAAGAATGGCCGCATCAAAAGCCTCATTGTCCCTTCTCCTTGCTTCAAGCTCGCCTTCCCAGCTCAGTCTCTCTCGGGGTCTTTTTATATGCCGATCTTCGCATTCCGAGACAGACAGACCGCCCCCTTTTTCCTGTACCCCTGCTGTAAAGTGAAACCCGCTTAAAGCAGGCTGGTGTATGATGGCCATCACTCCTCCATCTTCATCATTGATCCCTCTAAGTTCGAATGTGCCATTTTTTTGCATAAAACTAGTTTTTTTTCTTCTAGTTGTGAATAAAATAAGCCCCCTTTTATGATTTTTGGGGCTACCATAGTCATGTGAGCTCTTGGCGGGTATGTCAATAATACTAATAATTGGAAAAAGGCAACCTGCCAGTGTAGGATTGTTTCAGGTTTCATTTTAGTTTTCTCTAATGGAAGTCTGCTGTGCCTTTCTTTTTTTTTTCCCCCCCGTCTCTCCCGGGCAGCCGGTAGCTATCGTCAGCATGTCCTCCAAAAAGGGAGGTATTGGGGGGGAAGAAAACATGGAGAAATTCTGAGGCAGGCCAACAAAAATGTAATGTTCTTGAGAAAGGAAATAGGGCAGTGAAAATATTTAGATTTCCACCAAAAAGGAATATGGATACATATATATTCTTTAAGGTTGAACTTATTTGATCAGGAGGATCAATTTTCTCATAAAATCATGTTTTGAAGGCGCTTCTTAACTTTTATAAGTAGATAGGAAATAAAATTAAATAAAATAATTTCAACTATATGCATAGAACAATTGTTCTGCTTCTGCTCTGTATAAAATTGCTTCTTTATTTACTTAAAGTTATGATTTATAGCTGCTATGAGGAGAAAAAGGTCCTAAATTACATTGTAAGTTATACGCTCTTGGGAACGGTGTAGAGATATTTTGGCTTTCAGCAGGAGGGATTAAAAAAGGTTGATTTTTGATAGTCCCTGTGGACTCTTTTAAGCCACTTGAGGCCAGTTCAATCCAGTATTTATGTTTTTCTGCTACATTTTCATCCAGGAAAAAGAAAGATAAAACTCTGGTAGGACTTCAAAGTCATTTAAGTGTGTCCATCTGAGGTTAAGAATCCTAAATAATCAAGTAGTAATGCGCGGCACCAACGAAGAAGAATTGATATTGTAAATAAGAATGAAGGATTTTTCCCCTTCTCGGAGGCTTGTTTCCTTTTTGACAGCTGCTTTTGCGTTCATCCAGATTCATCCGGAACACACACCCCCTGTTGCCCACATGATGAATTTTCACGCCTGCGGCAACAGAAGGCACGCTGGCTCAGACGTTTACCACCTCTGCCGCCGTCGTGTTTTCTCAAATGTTTCGCTGCCTCCTCAGGATCGTAGAATGCATTCATGTCGGTTTGTTGACTCACGGATGCCGCAACACCCCCTCTCGTTTCGGCGGCGTCTTCGCCGCCGTTTCGGAAAGACGGCATGTTCCCGGCAGCTTCTATTATTCAGCAGTATACTTCACAACAAGGATGTTCCCCCCTCTCTACACCGCAAACGCACACAAGATGCTCCGGATGACGCATCTGCGCGATTATGTTGCACATTCATCTTTGTCAGCCAAAGTTACCACAATGTTGGCAATCTTGGGTTCTTATAAAAAAAAAAAAAGATGACGGCACAAACCCTAAAAATCAGGCCCATAATTCCAAATAAAGCCAAATCCTGTAATGTTAGTATCCTCTCTAGCTTGCATTTTATGCCTGTTGCCTAACCACATTTTCCCTTCTTTCACATTCTACTAATACGTCTACTTTTCTCTGGACAACCAGTTTCTTTCCTCATGACATTTTGTGGCAAACTCTACTTGGTCATGACGATCTTCTGCACATCTGTCGAATCTGCAGTCTTTGGTCATTTTTTCAAGTCATGGGAAACCTTTAGTATAGATCTCACATTTCTTAACGCAACCCTTTAATTGTCTAGTCCAACCTAATCCGTTAATCCTAACCATAACAGCCTAATTTCTTAATCCTTACTTGGTCTTTTAAAACTAACCCGAGAGAGCCTCTAATCCTGGCCTTAACCTCTACCCTTGCATAGCATCTTTACTCATAACACACCCATAACCCTAAATCCCTTAATCCTGATTTTAACCTTCTAAACCAAAATAGCATATTATAAAAAAGTTTCCTTGACATTTTGATGTCAAAAATCAAATAATTGCTGCCAACTCTCCCAGTTTCATGTCTCTCCCAGGCAAATAATTGCAGATATTCACTTTATATGATTATTATTGGTAGTTTTATTATCTTAGTATTAAAAAAGTGCCGATTATTGTTCATTTGGACTCAAAATTGACTTTCTATGCCAGATTGAAACAGTCATATCACACATCCAAATCATTGAAATGATAAAGCATAACAGTAATTGCAAGCCACATTAAGTCCTCGTCAATGTTGCAGTAACATTTGGCACAAAGCAAGCCATTCTCCTACTTTTTGAACCCTGAGGCCGAATGGCTTGGATGTTCTTCTTGTGTAGCAGCTGCTGCTGTCTTTGCTGCTTTCTCTTAATTAAAACTCACAGTAAAACTTCCTCCGGTGTGTTACGGAACACTGCCTAGCATCAGATGGAACATAGTTAATATGCAAAAAGATGATACTTTCTAGCTGTTTTATGAGCAAATATTGTCTTTTTAAATGGAAAAGTGGGGCAAGCCGCCTGTTTAAGCCAAATCAAGCACTCTTGCAGAAAACTATGGTGTACAAATGATATCACAATCTGTTTACAACTGTGTACAATATGGTCCTGCTCACTTGGATGTGCAACACAGTACTTTTTCAGCAAATTTGAAGTGTTTAAGTTAAATTATTGTCAAACAAATTATAGCCATTTCAAGTTTGCTTAGGGTAAAGGACAGCTTGTGTTTTGTTTTGAATGAAATGAATACTTTAATGGCTAAAGATGTCATTTTCTAGTATGAAATAAGCATTTGCTTGGGTTTTTTTGCACGTAATATTGCAGTTTGTGGTTAAATATATTTTATGGTAGTAAATACTAATGTTTTAATGAGACAATATGTCGATGAGAATTAGAATTAGTGTGATTTTTTTCAATTAATGTTGTTATAATGGCAGCAGACTCAGTTTGGTGGTTAAAAACCATTTTGGGTAGCAAATACTAATGTTTTAATGAGACAGTATGTCTATGAGAATTAGAATTAGTGTGATTTTTGTCAAGTAATGTTGTTCTATTGGCAGTGTACTCTGTTTGTTTTTATCTGATGTCACTTTATAGACTAAGTGGTTATTTTTTTCTATGATCCCACGCAGTTTAACATTCGTCTTTGACTTTTTGCAACTAAGATTAACATCGTTAAATCACTTGGCAAGATGAAGTGAAATCTTTTCGTCCATTTTGCTCTCTCCTGAGAAATATAATATTTCTTCACATTTTTCTGAAAAAAAAATAGTTTTCCAGTGGTGAATATTGCATTTCAATGAAAACCTTTTGATTTAGTGATATTGTTATTATTATTATATAATATTTTAGAGCCTTTTCCTTAGGGAACAGTGAAGTATTGATTTGACAAGAATATATTTCACACTGAGGGGAGAAAAGGTCATTCGAAGTTGATTAGGTTTTTACACATTTGGACACAATCATCCTCTTAGCGGGTGTCGCGTGAACCTCGAGCGAAGAAGGTGGCGCCAAGGTCAGAAATGACAGGGGGGGGGGGGGGTGTATGGTGGGGGTCGGAAGCCGGGGGTCTGGTGGGGTAGACTAGGAATGCATTACGGCAGAGGAGGGGGAAAAAAATCCAAAGAGGTGATCAAGAAGATATGGAAAGAGAAAAAAGAAGCAGCGGGAAGCCGTCAGAGAAATATGCTGCATTTTGATAAAGATGCGTGAGGAGGATGGTGAAGAGGAAGTCCAAAGAAAGCACAAGAGTGATGGGAAAAGAAGCTCAGGAATTTTCTTTTCAGTTGCTTGTATGTAGTCAGCTCTGTACGCGCAGCGGGAGATCGTGGATTTCAGAAATCTGTGGACGAGGATGCTTCAAAATATGCGGTTTTCTAACCTCGCGCTGCATGCCAGTTTTGTGCTTTTTAACAGAGGTGGAAAAAGTATTTCCTCTCTTTCATTTTAAGTAGAAGTACAGGACTTTTAATATTATGTAAAACAAGGACTCGGGTTGGTTCGTGGGCCGCTTTAACGTCAGCTTGATTTTCCCTAATTTTAGATATAATATTTAGATTTTTTATTTTATAAATGGATTAAAAGCCTTGAATATTCCGTTTTTTTATAGATCTAAAACAATGTATATTTTAACTTTTTTTATATATATTTTTAGATTTTACAAAATGAATTTTGTACTAAAAACATAGAAAAAAGGATTAAAAAATTACAATTATTGATTAAAAAGGGAGAAAATCAGGAAATTTAAGAAAATCAGACAAAATGATGTCATTTTAGTCATTTTGTGTATAAGATAAACAATATCTGATTGTTGCACCAAGGCTTTGGATCTTGCAAAATAAAGTAATTTGTGAGTCAATTCTGTATTTAGTTACTTGGCACAACCAATGTGATGTGTTGATGGGATGGAATCACGTGCACGAAGGGTGAGCGTGCACGTGCGTGGGTTTGTGTAAATGCACGGAAGGTTGTAACAAAGCAATTTGGAGCTAGATTAAGTTTCAGCCATAAAACAGATGAT
The DNA here is from genome assembly GCF_051989575.1 of Stigmatopora nigra. Lineage (NCBI taxonomy): Eukaryota > Metazoa > Chordata > Actinopteri > Syngnathiformes > Syngnathidae > Stigmatopora > Stigmatopora nigra. Next base: position 3,710,374 of record NC_135519.1, on the reverse strand, counting down.
TCCGTCACAGCAGTGGCTAAATTGAAAGACTCTATTCGCCTCTGCTTTATTAAAACATTAAAGTGCGCAACCCGCCGTACGCCTAGCAAATGATCTTCTGTTAGGAACACATTAACTCTGATGTATGATGTCGTACGGGGGCTTGTGTATGTTACATGTGTGTGTGGGTGTGATGTGGCTTTTTTTGCAGTCTGATAACAACAACAATTAGCGTTCCTCGTCATGTCATTCATCCTTCTTCACCTTAACTTTTGGGAAATAATAGACACCGGGGGTGAGAATGTTATTTTTCCCCATCCGTCAATTATCGACAAACACTGAAAGTTTCATTTAAAAAAGGCAAAATATTTTCTTTTTAGAGGAAAGTGGCGGCCCGGGGGCCAAATCTGGCCACGCCACATCATTTGGTGTGGCCCAGGAAAGTAAATCATCAGTGCCGACTTTCTGTTTTAGGATCAAATTAAAGTTTTTTTTCTGTTTGTAGTTCATAAATCATTCTGTAAAATCTAAAAATATATTTTAAAAAGCTAAAATAAGCATTGTTTTAGATCTATAAAAAATGAATATTCAGGGCTTTTAATCCAGTTCTTTTAATCCATTTATTAAAAAAAATCTAAATATTCTATCAAACATTCTCCATTCCTAGACCTACTTTCCTATTTTTTCTTCTTTCTTTCTTTCTTTTTCTCCAGAAAAACAACTTGTCATAAACTCTAATAGCAACTTGGACAATATTAGTCTTTGGTAGTCATATTGGAAAAAGAAAAAAATAACTCCACAGCCTTCCATTTCAGCGTCAGCTCATCAACATTCAGCAGTTTTACATAAAATTCCGTTTTGTACTCCCTGCGTATTTCGCCTTTAATATATCACGGGTAAAATTGTATCGAACATCTGCGGTGGCGCGTGAACTCCACATAGACGTCGAAGAAACGGCGACCAACCTTGAAGTCGGGAAAAGATTTCAACAGTATAGAGTAGCCAGACATAATAAGACAGTAATGTTTTGAACGGTTTAAATTTTCCACTGAACTCCCTTCACCCCCCGAGCCTGACACGCACACATGCGGTGCTAATATCGCTTGGTCGTGGCAGTCATGTGTTTCTTATTGAGCTGGGTGTAATGAAGTTAGCTGGCTTTTTATGAGCGTGCTTGGCAATAAGACCATTTGATTGAGAACATGAGGACCCAATCTGGCCTCCAAATAAAAGCATTGGTGTCCCCTTTCGTCTTGTTTTGCTTTCCTGCCTTGAGTAAACATAGCGACCAGTCTTGGCCATTGGCCAGGAAGGCTTCCATTTCTTCGTCGGCTTTCTTTTGGAATGTTTTGTTTTAAAAGTTACAGAAAAGAATGTGGATTCTATTAGTTTTGGTGTTCTATGATTTAAAAAAAAAAATGGTAGATTTATGGATTGGGAAAAGAGTAGACTGACAGGAGGACAAACGGTCAGATGAATCCATACCTGGAGAATGAAGGGGAAAGTGATGGTGGATTTAAGTAGTTGTTGATGGTTGTATTGATCCAGACTGTTCGGGTGGATGGTGAATGGCTAGGTAGATTTATGGGTTTGAGGGACAGGTGTGTTTGGATTAGTGACCGTGAGGTGGATTAATGACTGATGGACTGATTGTTTGGTAGCTTGATGGCACATGACTAGTTGGATTGATGGAATTGTTGTTGGGTGTATATTGAATAAGGAATTGATTTGAAGATGGATGCTTGATATGGTGCTTGAAAACTTTTTTGGTGTATTAATGATGTTATTGAGTGGAGAGATTGGTTGAGGGAGGGATTTAATGGTATATATGGCAGGGGTAGGGAACCTATGGCTCGGGAGCCGTATGTGGCTCTTTTGATGGGTGTATATGGCTCTCAGCGAACCTGTGTGGTAAAATATGGGAACCACTGGTCCCGAACGCACCAATGGGAGCGTCACGCTGGCACTGCGGCGCCCAAACTATCTCTAGCGCCTTTTTTAAATCATAATTTTTCGTCATTAGACTCTTCTGCATGCATACTCTGATTGATACTCATTGATTAGCAACAGTGAAGTAATGTTCTCAAAAGAATTCAGACTTTTTTTTGACTTTCAAAGTGGTGAAGTGAATAAGAAATGGTTACATTATCATGTATTTTTACTTTTAAATTCTGAGTATGGCTGTCAAGGAATAATGTTTTTGAAAATATGAATTGTTTATGGCTTTCTTCGTCAAAAATTGACTGAAAATTGGTTGTTTGATTATGGATGCATAGGTAAATTGGTTAAAGTGATGTAAAGTGTTTGATGATTCCATTTGTGGATTAGTTTATTCTCACCAATTAGAGTTCTAGTGGACTACTGGTAAAAATACAACATACATATAAAATAGCAGGTTAATGGGAAGTTTGATGGACAAACTAATGTCACTACTGTATGGATAAGTTCATCTTTTATATGAATATCTTTCCAAAAAATGTTCTGTTTTAGTCAAAAATTGTGACATATTTCCTCCATATGTCCATTTGCCAGTCCACACACTTTCCTCTGCCATCATTTCTCATCCACAACATCTTCCCAGGCGACTTTTGGGATACTTCCGGGCCAGATGGGAATTTGTAGCGCCGCCGGCTTGTTGCAGGGCCTTCTCGCTGTTTCTGGGTTGGACAAGAAAAAATGCCCGGGAGGGACATTGGGCTGGCACTAGAGATGGCAGCTCTTCTTCTTCTTCCAAATGTCCTTGTTCTAGGCAAAGACAGAAGAAAATAGAGCTTTAAGGCTTACTCTGATCGGAGTATTTGTTTCGAACTCGATCTGCTTTTGATATTTAACAGTAAAATACATTTTTTCATTACCACCAAGTTTGTCCTGTTGCAGAAATGTTGGTTCAACAAAAGTAGGCTGTTCATTATGACTCTTTTTGTTACTATTTCAACATTGGTAGAGGTCTCCGTCTTACTAGGAGACATCCTAGTTCTTCTTGGCATTTTCTTTCTTTTTGCGGACCTTTCTTTGGCCAAGTTGTGAGCGGCTGTCCAATCGAATCAGGCCGCTCGGGTGGAAAACGGGCGAGTGGAAGTAAAAGAACTGCCGCTGACCTCTTCCTCTGTCTTGCGCCATTATCCAAGCGATGTGGCAATGGTGACAGCTCACAGCAGGGGAGAACCTAAATCTGTAGGGGGTGAGGTGCTAATTATTATGTCCACCTTCAAAAATATCTACCTTGTTTAACTTTTTAAAGGAAATGTCAGATTTTTTAGGGTTTTTTTATACGTATTGTTTTGGTTTCTTCAATTTTTCTCTTGTACTTTGAGTCCTTGGTCTTATTTTTATATTAAAGTCCACCTAATATGACCGTGAAGGCCTTTTTAAATGGTCCTCGTATTTCTGTATTCCCGCAACGCAATCCTTTACACATTGGTTGTCACTGATGGCGCTAGATTTCCAATTAATCTTGACTGCCGGCCGGCTATCGTTGGATGGCGGTCCCTCCCAGCCAAAATGATTGGGGCGTCTACTGCAGTCAGAGGCATTGAAACAAGATCAGTCACTGATCGAGTCACCCCCCTTTGCTTGCCTCTAATAGAACACTAAATGATCTGTGGCTGCTTTACAAGCTCCTTGGGATCTGGACGCCTACAGTAACACACACTGACTCGGCACTTTCACTTTAGTACAATGAGTTTTGACAGGCATACAGTTAATTTAGATTGACGTGACTGTTGTTAACTATAAATAGTACTCGCAGTAGAGCAGGGGTGGCCAACCAGTCAGAGACCAAGAGCCACATTTTTTACCGTGTTACCGCAAAGAGCCACATCACACAGATTTATTGTAAATGTCACACACCAGAATAGTAATGACATAAATTGACTCCTACAGTACTAACAGCACAGGCCAGTCATTATCAACAATGAACATTGTGTGCACTGTCTCACACAGACAAACTCTCAGTTCAACCAAGTCCACAAACAAAAATATAATAATTTACACTAGCGTTTTTCTTTTACTATGCATGTTACTTAGTGGGACTTCTGTCATAAAATCAGAGCCTATTTTTGCGCAACATTCGCTCCTTCTGAGCTGTCATTTATTATGAATGGCTTTTAACTAGCGCGCCCACCACGTGGGTGTACACCTCGCTCTCCTATTGGCTGCTCCCGGCTGAGCACTCTCGCCTTGGTCTGCCTCGCAGGGGGTGTGGCTTTTTCAGCCGACGCTCGATCTTTGGGATACTTTTTGTGTGCGCGACGCCGTTCATTGTCGCTTCTGGTTCACGGGAGCTCTCCCACTCTGTTAAAAACGTTTACTCAAATGACCTTGCTCCTACTGGGAAACTTTGAGGTGTTTTCATCCCAAGCACATGCGCATTTGACGAAAATACCGTATTGAACTCAAGCGAAGCGCACACGCAAATAAAACACAAATACAAACTTTGATATGGACGTAAGAGCCGCATGAAACCGGGCAAAGAGCCGCATGCGGCTCGCGAGCCGCGGGTTGGCCACCCCTGCAGTAGAGGCTTTCAATCAGCAACTGGCAGTGCAGTTTGGGCTCAACGTCAAAGGATTTGGGACACAGGAGATTTGTTTACTTGTACAAATGCTTGGTCATGTTTGACTTAGAGTTGCAGAAATTTAGGAATATTTTCACTTCTTAACTGTAGTTTGGTGGGGTTTTTTTCCACAATTTCATTCACCAGGCCCTAAAAAAATACTTCTTGTACACAAATATAGTCATAAATACCAATAATTGTAGTTGATTTTATTGTTATATATTCATTTTTTAATAGAAAATGGTCTGTTTTATGATTTTTAAAGAGTTTAGGCGTAGTGTTGAAGATGGTGGAACAAATTATGCTAATAAGAGATTTTCCATATTAAGCATAACTGTTTCAGATGACTAATCTATGAAAGAAAAAAAAGTATTTTGCATATTGTATAAGTAACTTTGAGCCCAAGTTTATAGAAGGACTAAAACTTAAATCTTGAATTAAAGTTACAATGATATTCCTTATAATTTTCTATTTCCATTACCCTTCCTTCTTTTTGCATTTACCCCGAGGCTGACGATGAGATGTAAAAAAAAAAACCTCAGCAGTCTCCAAACAACATCAACTCGAGTCAAAGTTGAAGAGAATGACAAAAAATAAATGTTATGACAGCTCCTAGGTACATTTTTACCAGGAAAATGTTCTCCCAAAGAAAACATAGTGTGGAAATGTGATGTAAAAAGGTGTACTGGGCTGCATACGGTAGATATTCTGCAACCCAGAGAGAACTCAAAGTGGTTCAAATTGGTGTGGAAACGCAATCAGCCACCAGATTGAGACAACCTCTACTTGTTACCTCACCTCGGCCCACCCGTCCTTCCTCTTCCAAAGGTTCTCTTCACCTTCCATCCATGTTGCCGTTTGCAATCCTCCCCTCTGTCGGCGTCCTCCATGAAAAGATGTTCCACTTTGAAGTTCAGCTGTCAGCGCCTCTCTCATCTTCGTCGTCTATCTTCTTCATCCTCTGACTCGTTTCTTTTAAATCACTAAGTGATATATTTTTCATCGTGCTTAAAACTACGTCCAGGCAGGAAATCTTTTCATATCATGGAAATAAATTGAATAGATTTTTCGCATTTTAAACTGCTGAGAAGCACATTGGTATTAAACAGAAACACATTTTTTGATAAGTTAAAGGAATAAACATTTAACAAAATCTCCAGCTGTTCTGGATGAGGGAACGCATCTTTTTTTTTGTTTTATCCCTTGTGTAGGTGATCTCCCCGGGGAGCATTGCGCCAGCAGGTGGCGATAGGATGGGGGGGGGGGGTAGTGGAGGCGTTAAAAGTGGGCTTGCGAAGGGAAGAGGATGAAGGATGGGAGGAGAAAGTTGGGCGTGCATCAAAGAGGAGCACTGGGAGGCGAGGGATTATGGGGAGAACCGGCCCAGTTTGGCGGATATGGGGGCCTTCGGTGGGTGGGTTTGTCGCCATTGAAAAGCTGGCCAAGGAGGTGGACTTGACACATGTTCAACACTCAGCTTCTTCCTTTTCTTCTGGCTACTTGGCTCACTATTTTGCTCCACTTTTTCCTTTGTGTGTGCATCCAAATCCACATTTACTTCATTCAGTCTTCTTTTGTTCCCTAGAATTGTTTTCAAAATATACATGATAGATATGTTTTACTTTTCGTTTTGTTGTTGTAAGTTGCATGCAGGAAAATTGTGACAAAAGGGATACAGTAATAGATTGTAAAATTATGGGGAACACTTAATTTTAATTAACACGTTTGTCTATGTAAAAACAGATGAATTTGCTTGGTAAATAGTTTTAAACTTTTTTTATAAGAATATTCAGTTTTTTACTTTATTTATTTAGTATTTATCATAAATACTAGCTCTCATCACACTGTAATGAATCATTATACAATTTATATTAACATAATTTTGATTGATCATCAGCATTAATTTAGCCATTTCCCCCATTTATTATTAATAATAAATGAAATGAAAGAAACTTCATGTCGTAATTTGATTAACATACCTAAGAGCAATTACATTTATTTGAAATATTATATATAACAAAATTAAACTGATTATTCTTTTTGTATTGTAAAAATAATGCATCATCACCCAGTTATTAAATAGATCAATTACTCCTTATAAAAACAAAACTCCCTTACTTTTTTTACATCTAATTTTTAGTTTGCTTAACATTGAAAGAGTAATTCCTTAATTCCCCCCAAAAAAGACAATTACCCATATCTAGCATGCACAATTAAAGTTCAATCTACCTCCAAATGACTCAATTTGCCATATTCGGTGCGGCCTCCTTCCGTGATGCTTGTGCCCACCTCATTTGCATATTGTTTGATGGCGCGGCTCCAAAGCACTTATCTCCAACCAGCACCGACCTCGCGGGACAGCCCAATTAGAAGCCACGACTGCGACACGCGATTAGGTGACACTCCAGATGGACGTGTGGTCCTCGTGGAGACACCACGTCCCAAAACTGGAAAATCTCCACCTTGCTTAAAACACGTGTTGACCACTAACACATCATTCGCTACAAAAGCCAGTGATTCTGTCTCAATGGCGGCCAATCAGTTCATTCCGTTTTACTCTGCTATATTTATCGAGATTGTAATATTTCACCACACCGACAATAACGTTCCGTGTTGCTTAAAAAGAAATATTGGATCTTTTCCATTTTCTGACAGGAAATATTCAATAAGGATGAAATGTGAGTTTTCATTATAAGCACCATATTTCCCGATTATAAATCGCACCCGGGGTAAGTCATACCAGGCAAAGAATAAACAATAGAGAGAAAAATATATATCTATAAGTCGTAGTTTTTGGGGAGGGTATTTTTTTATTTTAGCAGAATCCAATAAAAAAACATAAGTTAAAGTTGCTAGAGATAACTACAGTTTTAAAACAAAACAGGCTAACATAAATCGTATTTGTGTATTTGTCCCAGCCAAACTGTAAAAAATAGTGGATTTATAAATGATTAAAAACATGGTACTAACCAGAAAAGATTGGTCGCCAATCAAATAGTAATAATGTTGATGTTAATGATCACATCACCTATCAAAAATGATTCTAAGCAAAAATACCTTTGTAAAAATGACTAGTAAGGCACCGAAAAATGAACGTTATTGATTACCTTCTTGTCTGAAACTTGGAAAATTGATTCATGGGAAGAAAATGAATGGCTTTAGGATCATTGAGTAGATAAATGGAAGATTGAAGGGTAGATTTATGGCAAATATATGGATCAGAGGGGGTATTCTGGCCCCAAAAAAATCAATAAGATGAATTGAGGATGAATCTAGCCGTCCTTACAATTGTTAGTTAAGATATCACCTTCCCTAGTTAATGTGCATTAATTCTATCCCAATTCCACTCAGTCTATTGAGTCTTTCCTTCATTCAATCCCGCAAACACCTGCAAGAGTCTTTGTAGCTGCTGTTTAATTGAAATAAACGTCTGAGTGAACTAATCCGAGTCGAGGCAACTCAGAGGAAAGCCTTTCTTTGTGGTGGTGGTGCTGTGAAGGCGACCTCTCGTCAGCCTATCGAGTGGCCACTCCAAGCTTTCAGCTGGGATGAGAAATTAACACCTATTTGATTGAACACTCAATGCAAATTGAATTCAGGCAGCGGGAAAGGAGCTGCTTTTCTGGGTAGGACAATTTGGGGAAACATTTCTTTATTGGTATTGCCATTCCTTGAAAGGATGGAGAGGGATTGTGAAAAGCAGCCTTTAAAGGGCATTTGGAACCAAGAAAATTTGATTTTTTTAAGTGATTCTTAAATTCAAATGGGGGCAGTGGTGCCTAAATAGAGTTTGTATTAAGTGCTGTGGTTTTAAGTGAGGTTTTATAACCAATGTGACACATTTCCTTCTAAAAATGTCTTTCCCATTTTCTCCATATCCCATTTTCACGAAGAAAAATAACAAATGTGCAATGACATTTGACTTATTTAACACCTTATTCCACATTTCTCAAACATCTCAAACCATTTGAACTTCAACAGTCCATCAACTCCATTACATCAGACATAAATTAATCATATAACGCTTATAATTCCACATCCTTCAGTTCAACTTCAGCATTGGCTTCTTACTGAAAATTCCATTTTTTTTTTCATCCTTATGGTCTTGTCTTCATTCCCTCGTATGATTTAAGACATCTTTTGCCATAATCGCACTGGAAGTATCAGCGCGTTCCCAATATCCGGGGACAGGCTACACTTGAATTCTTTGACACATTCAACAGTGGGACTCTTCCCACCCTGACAACATCCCCTCATGAATATTCAACCCTATCCCGAAGAGTGAGTTATGCGTAATGAGAAATCCGTGTTCGGTGGGGGAGCCTGACGATGGCACGGGCGATGCCCACTGAATACCAACAACGACTCCTTTGGCTTCCTAGTTCCCCTTTTGTGTTTTGCCATAAAGTGAACCGTAGAGACTTGGCATGAGTGCAATGCTAACAAAGCAATGAGTGTGCAAAATGCGTTTGTCGCGTGGACTGTCACGTCCCACTTCCCAAAAGGTGTTTGTTCTAGTGGAGATGGCGAAAAAGTCTGACTCGAGTTCCCAATGCTTTAGTTGTAGTGTTTGCAGGAAAAATTGGGATACCTAGTTCACTATTTTGCTTGGTAATTCTTTTTGGAAATCCTTATTTGAGCTAATTATGACTGAGATGAAGGAATCAATGTCAGACTTGGCTTTGTTTTGGTAACTTTGAACACAACTCTAAGTGTTTTGGCTTAAAATTAACATTTTTGACCACGATTAGGTTGCAAAATGATCCATTTAGTCACAACTGTGCTTAATTACACTTTAAAAAAGCTTGTCAAGCCTTATAAAATGTCAGATTCACGAATACAGATTTAAATCTAGTCAGCATTACCATCTTTCCATAGTCCGAAATACCACACTTTAAATCATCCAAAAACCACTCATTTCCGATCACCATGATAAAGCCAAACACACGAAGAGATACCATATTTTCTTCCCCATCATAAATCTCCATGACAACTCGCGCTAGCTCATCTGCATTTAAATTCCTATTCGTCCGAAATGACCAAGATGGCACCTTCCATCACACGTGTGTTAATTACATCTGGGCTACGTCTAACAAAGGTCTCTTATCTTTCCGGGCCAGAGAGAACATTAGTCACTCCAGCTGCCAATCAATGCACACTGATTCAAATCTTAACTCGTTTATTGCCATTGATGGCATTAGCCGTCCAATCCAGGGATTTGATGGTTATCGCCTTCAAGTGGCAGCGAAAGAGTGCCTTGCACTTCTTCGTTTTCTGTTTACCTTTTGTTGAAAAAAGTTGGAATTCCTCTTCCTTAGGGCACCCTCCTTCCTAGTCCCGACAAACGAGGAGGCGGCAAATCATTATGGCCCAGCAAAGAAGGTCAAGTGCTTTGTAAAGAAAGACGAAGGCCAATTAAAAAGCAGATAGTGGGAAGGACTTGAAAACGCTCGCCCAAATGGCTTAAAATATTGCTTCCATGTCAAAATCATTGACTAGAAAGAGGTTAAGGGGAACTAAATGATATATTTTAAATCATGAACTCTATTGACTGTATAATGATTAGGAAAAACGCATTTTTAACAAAAAGGAGAACGTATTTTATGCATTTTTTTGGCCAATTTCCAAGAAGAACTTTTGAAATGCGGATAAAAGTTTGTCCTGAACTTTTCACTTATTCATTCTGTGTTACTTCACTTAAGTAAGGTGACGAGTTAGCGAACTTAATGAACTCTCCTATGAGTAGAGCACGCGTCTTATTGTCTGATTAAAGCATCAGCATTAAGCCTCCCGAGCCGGAACGAAAGACACAATAACAGCGAGTTCTCCGACATTGCGCTTAATTATTCCATTGGAAAAAGGTAAAAGTGGATATTACACGGCGACTTGTTTAAGCCTCTTTGGAACCATTAGTATAATTGAGAGACTAATTTGAATGCCGTTCAAACAGTATAGTTTTGTGTACTTTTACCACATTTTTAACGCAAATTCAGAGCTTAGAACAAAGATTTTGGGAGTTGCTTCCAAATTTTGAGGAATATTTTCAATTTAGGCTAAAAATTTCAAGTCCTATTGCTTTTATGTTATCAAACCAACACCAACGTCAATGTATTTTTACTTTTGATGCTACACAGGTTAAAACGAGTGCTATAAACAGCAAGATATTTGTGGAAGCCAAACTTTTACAACATGCATGAGCCCAACATCTCCGAGTGCTAAAATGAGGACATGATTAAATAATAATCGGAAGAGAGTGATGAGCGTTGTAAACATGCTCGCCGCATTGCTGCCAACAATTTTCCTAATGATCTACTCTGAGAGCCATAAAGGAGTAGACAGTGTCTTGATTAAAGTGTTGCGTTGTTGATGAGCGCATCTTCACAGGGAGTTCTGCTTTGAGCATCGGGGCCGCAATTAATGCCCTGTTGGGGGCGCTAGGTCAGGTGACCCCCTTATAGGCAGACTAGCAGTGTGAGTGAATACAAAACTCAAAGCATTTTAGCCAAAATCTCATAAAATTGTGTGAAATTTGTCATTAAATAACCACTTTCCGACACATAAAAAGCAACTAACCTGTCAATATTCATAAAAACAGAGACTTCCACTGAAATAACATTTCCAGATTGATGCAAGCTGTCAAGCTGCCATGTGACTTAAATATAATTTTCAGTGCACATGTACTATTGTGTTTTATAGAAAAATCAAAAATACTTATAACTACATATGAAACTGTCCATGAAATATTGACAACCACCACTTTGAGTGCATTCATGTGAATTGGAGTGGGTTGTGCCTTTGACCATATCATTAGTTTTTTCTTCTTTCAGCATGTTCTTTTTGTTTATCCACTTTTTTAAAAGGTTGGAATAAAAAATATAAATAATAAAGTGGCATTAATTCGAAAAAAAGCATAATCTTGGTCCGAAATGACATTTTAGGGTCTTGTTACAAGACAAACATTTTGTATGACAGGACCAGTAATACCATGAATATATAAATATACTTGTAATCCAGAATAGATGGGGTTAGGGTTACTTCATTACCTTGGCAGTGTTTATACCAGAGGGAAATTTAGTGGTACTTACTACCTGGCTCAGTACTTTTTTCAGGCAGTATGTGACTTGGGCCTGTTTACTTTTTTAGATTGATAATTTACTGTAGCCTACCTATCAGACACGGTCATTTATAATGGAGCACATTGAACAACAGCATGTCCTCAATTACACTCGTTATTTAAAAATAATAATACAATTTTTTGATGGTCTATAATGCAATCCATCCCCATTGACATGCAGCTTCATCCTGACATGCTTTCCAAGCAATAACCTGGCATTTAGACTATATTTTTTTCCTCTAAAAGCAACACATTGACACGTCTTCATGATATGAAATCATGCAGGAGCAACATGTTCTCTCCTCTTGCATGTTTTTCGCTTTGCCGCTCTTGAGATTTTTTTTCTTTCTGCATTTGTCAAATGAAAGGCAAACAAGTGCAGGCGCTTGAGAGCTGCCATTCATCTTCCCTCGACCTCTCTGTTCGTCATCCCGGTCCTCTCGGCGACTCGTCATTCTTCTTCTCCTGTCATTCAGGCTGTTCTTTTCCTTTTGGTCCCTCCTCCTTCTGGCATGGTTTTCATTTTGACTGATTGATGGATGGCTGCTCGCTGATTCACATTTAGATGTGATAGCCATGCAATAAACAATGATAACGTTCTCCATCCTTCATCCTTTCACATGCCAGGAATAGATGTTTACAAGATGTTAAATTGTGTTTGATGTGAGCCACAAGTACGCTACTCGGGTCAATTGGGGACTCCAAGTTGAAATTGTTTTCGCCTGGTGTTTCCAAAATTAAGCTTGTCTGTTTCGTTGAAGATTTAAATTGCCTGTCAGTTTGCTGTAAATTATGTTTGATGTTTACGAAAAAACATGTATAATAGGTTAAGTGAACACTTGAAATTGTTGTCGGACATTTACTTAGGTGAAGGCAATTTGTGTTTTTGGTGTTTTTTATCAAGTTTCATTGGAAAAACACACTTTATTTGCTCGTTGGCTGTCATTGACAGGGATAGTGGGAGGGATCATAATCTTGCGTAAATCACATTACATACAAATACACGATTCTCATACATATGGCAGATTATAGACATGAGAACAGAACTTGAAGGATTTTTCAATATATTTCGACCTTCCTCGTAAATATGTACCTGTATATGCGTGTCTATATGTGAGTTTCCACCACTTTCCCCATCAAGTGTGTTTTTATTGATGAATCCGCAGTCAAACGGAACTCTGTTTACCCACGGTGCCATTAGCTCCAGGGGGGGCGCCATGGCAACAGTGTAAGTAGGATAAATGACATCACAGCAGGGGCAGCTGGATGGGGAGGGTGCTCTCACACCCCGGCGAGCCCAAGACGGATTGCGTCGAGCTTGCCCAACGATAGAGGAGGATGAGAAAGAGGAGTGTCATGAAGATGTCGAGAAGGGGCGGATGGATGTGCAGCGGGGCGCGGCGGCATAATGACTTCTCGGGGGAAATTAAAAGTTATCGTATAATTATTTCTATGTGACATCGGTGGCCTGATGTTTCCCTTTACACCTGCAATTAAAGCGACGCCTGTTGTCCTGGCGTGCGTCCGCAGTCGACGTATTTGCACTGACAGATGACGGTGTGCTTGGACATCTCGGAATAGTCTACAAACTCGACATCAAGTGGGCTGTCATGTTTTACAATTAGCCCCATTTTTTTCTACAATTTGCCAACAGTGGATAAATTTCAGTGGCCTGAACGACCAAAACATATGTTTTCTGCGGTAGAACCACGGAAAACGGTCGGTGTGGATAGCAGTCTATTGTATGTAGTATTTGACCTTGTGAAAGAGGCCATATTGTTGCCCTTTAAAGATGCTCGTCCACCATTTTCCCACTATTGTGTCTTTGTAATGAGTGCTGAGGCTGAGCCAACTCCATTACCCATCAGTCCTTTCTGCTACCACAAGGTTATTACATGGTCGGATAAAGGTCAACTTGGCGTTCTCATACCTTCACATTCTTAACGTGGTAGACATCAATCGATCTTCTGCAAGAAAAAAAAATACAAGCAAAATTAATCTCACTTCTACAAACTGAGTAAACAGTTCCAATAGTAATTGGAAAACTTTGATGGTGGAAATCTGCTTTTAAAGTTCTGTTTGTGGTCTATTCCGTAGTTTAGTTATGACATTAGATGCACACACACCAAGATATCTAGAAGCAATCACCTGAACATTTAAAATCATTTTCAGGAATCAGTTTGTGGCCCCATTTTGGTTGTTTCACTCTGTGACGACTAACAACAAAAACACACAATCAATGTTGTAGCATGTCACAAATGGATGACTCTCGCCATGCTAAAACTATTAGCCACTGCTGCGGCAATGCGGGCTCGCTGATGCTGTGAAACTGGTCAACTAGAAGCCTAAGGGGGCTACAAATGTGCTTCACTTGGGCTCTAAAAGGAATGCTGATTCGCACCAGGGTAGAGTTGCCGCTTCCCACACAGTTGGCTGTTTATCTTTCAGTTATTTGTTCAGTGATTGCATCCCTGAGAGGTTTTCAGGCTTGTTGTGATTACACCGTTCGTCCTGTCTAATGGCTTGTCTATTTCTCTGGCTTCATTTGAGTTTTTTTTTTTATTTACTTATTTTTAACAGACCAGTCACACTATACAAGTACACTCTATTGTTTTCGCTTCAGGTCATATGGAGACCTAGTCAATCACTTTCTGCCATCAGGGAGAACTTGGTCACTGTTGTTTACAAACATTGTGGAAAGGTCTATGGACCTTTTTCGATCAGCTATCTTCTTCTCTTTTTCCGGCTGTCAGGGCCGTTTCTCTTCGTTTGCCCACACTGAACCTTTAGTCTGTCACTCAACATTTTAACAACATCAAAAATCTTTAAAAAACACTAGCTTGATCTAGCCCACATGGGCAAACTACGGCCCGCGGGCCACATACGGCCTTTTAAACATTTTAATCTGGCCCTCCGACATTGTCCAAATGTTTTTTTTTATTTTTTTATTTTATTTTTTCCCCCAAGATGGCGCCGTCATGCGGAAGCCAGTGGCAGTAGCTCTGTCCACTCATATTTGTTTTTCGTGTTTTACAGCCCTTCTATCTTTTTTATATTACATTTTAATATTTCCTAATACATTCCTTTTTACTTTACTTTGTACTTTATACTTTTTACTTTAAGGATGAGTGATGCATATGTTTATACTTTAGTCCTTTTTTTCTCTTTATGTTTCATATGTACTGTTAACGGATGCACTTTTTTATATGTATCAGATCTTATGCTGACCCGGCCCATCTGTCAAATTTTTAAAGTCAATATGGCCCCCGGGCTGAAAAGTTTGCCCACCCCTGATCTAGCTCTTTGAAAACTGTTTGTTAAGTGGATTGACAACTAAGAAAATGCATTCCTCCAACCTTCGACGCCGCCTTGGTGCTCGGACGCCAAAGGCTCTCGTTGGGCTTGTTAGTGAAGCTTGCTTTTCAATTCAAAGACACGGCAGGTTGGCGGTGATGAGTGTCTGTTTGTTTGGAGGGCCTACCTTCTTTGATATCGTAAAGCCCAGTGCTCAACTGTAATGCAATGGGTTTTTTTTAATCATTTAGATTTCATTCAGTGACTACATGTGAAGTAATGCATGATCACAGCACCGAGTAATGAAATCTGTAAGAGTGTACATTTGATACATCGAGCCTACATTGTACATTTGTCTGGTCTGGTGTGTTCCGCTTCTGTGAAACTTCCCACGCAAGTCCAAATTAATCCTTAGATGGAATACCAAAACCTTCAGTTTGTACATGATCAACAATCCCTTAATCCAATCTGGGTTTCAGTAAAAATTGAAATCCAAACATGTAAATAGCCTAGATGAAAGTTCATGGCAGGTGCAAGGTAATTCAAAAGGTTTTGTCTGTTTTTAAAGGGTAAAAAGAAAATTCCTTACAGTATGTGTCATTGCTACACATCATATATCTTTCAACTTCAATCAATCAATGAAAACTTTTTGGTTACCTTGTAATTAAGTCAGTAAGACTCAATGTTCCTCATTTATTGAACATGAGAGTGGTTGTACTATTAAATTTACAGTGCGATAACTGTTAGAAATAGTTGTTGAAACCTCATACACAAATTGCCTAAATATTCTGCTAATCAACATTTATAAAGACAGAGGCCCAGTGAATTTGAACTCTGTTAACTAAATGATAGTGTGTGTGAATTTCCTTTTACTTTGCTTTGCAAAGCATTTGGATTTAAAACATTTCACTATCAGTTACAGACAGCTTTTAAGAATATGCAATTCCCTTGCAATATTCACCCCGATGGTTGTACTCATCTGATTTGCAATGACAGGAAACACTAAGCTGATGTTACTGTCATCCCAAAAGAAGCAAGACTAGTTAATAAATCAGAGAGTTAGTCTTTTCCTGTCTCTTTTGTATTTTCTTATTTTTTTATATGTGTGATTACCTAGAGAAACACAATATTTAGTCTTCCTCTGGTAATAGAATTTGTACAATTGTATTTTTTGATAAAGTAGGTCAATTCTGCTAGCCTGAGTGTCTCCCACCACTGGTTGTTTCTTTGTAAATCCATCTTTTGTTGTACTAGCTCACAAGGGCAAAAGTGTCCTGAATAGGAAACGTTTGTTCTCAGCGCGCCGTCCACACGAGTGTTACCACGCGTGGCGCATTCTAATAGCGAGCGGCCAACGGAATGAGCGGATTAATAATTGACATCCCGCATGAAGAATTGCTAATGAGCTGCGCTGGCCTCAGAGGAAAATAAACAAGCTATTTATTAAATGAAACGGGACACGATGAAGGTTATTATGCTGTCCCGCGCGTCTGCTATAAGATTCCTGCTTTGAATGTTGAAGCGCGATAGGCGTAGCTTGAACGGTTTCGATGGATGTGTAATGGTCAAACAAAATACTGATTAGTTACACTATTGATCGGCATAATCACCCATTCTGAACTTATTAGTATTAGGAAAGCGTTCACAGTTCTAGTGCGGTCATTAGCTTGTGACCGGACGTTTGGTCGCCGGTCCTTTGGTCGCCGGTCCTTTGGTCGCCGGTCCTTTGGTCGCCGGTCCTTTGGTCGCCGGTCCTTTGGTCGCCGGTCCTTTGGTCGCCGGTCCTTTGGTCGCCGGTCCTTTGGTCGCCGGTCCTTTGGTCGCCGGTCCTTTGGTCGCCGGTCCTTTGGTCACCGGTCTGAAGGCTGTAGTTAGATATTAAACAGTACTTGGATATTAAACAGTACTTGGATATTAAACAGTACTTGGCTATTAAACAGTACTTGGCTATTAAACAGTACATGGATATTAAACAGTACTTGGATATTAAACAATACTTGGATATTAAACAGTACTTGGATATTAAACAGTACTTGGATATTAAACAGTACTTGGATATTAAACAGTACTTGGATATTAAACAGTACTTGGATATTAAACAGTACTTGGATATTAAACAGTACTTGGATATTAAACAGTACTTGGATATTAAACAGGACTTGGATATTAAACAGTACTAGGATATTAAACAGTACTTGGATATTAAACAGTCCTTAGAAATTAAACTCTCTCATTAATATAATTTTGAGAGCTGGTTTCAACAGTAAACTATTATTCATTGTATATTTTAAGCACTATATCAATACGTTGATATTGTTTGTATGAATATTGCAAAGGTGGAATGTAAAAAAGATAAACTGACAGAACATATCAGTTGTGTCCTTGGTCATAGTTCATTTCCACGTTTCTTTAGGTGGAAAAGACACGGAAGAGAAATGAATTAAATAAAAATATGTCCAGTTTAATTTGGTGTAGAATTAATGAACTCCATGGGATGTTATTTATTCCATCACAGGGGCAGGGGGTCTTCTCATATACTTAAACCTGCCCTGTTTAATTCTGCTTTCACATCTTGCTTTTGACTTTTACGATATATTTTTGTTGAATTTTTTTCAAATCAATTTCAAAGGGAATCTTTTGCATCTGGAAAAAAACAAAAAACACTATTCCTCTGCGTGTTTACACCAGTGGCGCTATTCAATTAGCTACAAGCTACCTTGATGGGGTGATGCGTGCAACAGCAGGCAGCTTGTTGATTTTTGTTGTACAATTTTAGTTTTTTTGATTTGTTTTTTTTTTTATCTTCAATAGATGTGAAAATGTGCTAACTGCACAATACATGCTTGATAACAAACGCGCAGCGACCAAAGAGCACATTTTTGCAGAAAGCCAGAGTTGTAAATGAGTTTATTGAAGAAATGAAGTATAAAAGACAGAAATAACAAGCTGGAGTCTATTGCTATCAATGGTAGAGGGTTGATATTATTGTAAAAATGTGTGATCTTGCCTTCTTTGGATCTTAAATTTCCTCAAAATCATTCATTTATCTTCCATAAATCAGCTTTTCATCAAATTCAAGGGAAAAATAATATGCCCATCCTGATTGGATTATACAGATTTTTGCAGTTTTAGAAATGTATTAAATAATAAAATCAAGTTTTAGCTCCTGCCACAATTGAAGTGTGATCACAAAAGTTGCATTAAAAATTAATGTTAATTGCTTGTTGATTTTAACTAAATGCTTTTCAACCTTCTACTTTTCAAACAGATAATCTATTACAGTAATCCCTCATATATTGTGGATAATAGACCCAATGGACAAAGGACTTGAACTAAAACTCCCATCAATGTTTTTAGGAGTACATGAAGCAGAGAAGAACTATTTTCACTGTGAGTACAGTATTTATAAAGTATTTACGTTTTTACCTATGTATATACATATATAGATTATATCTAGATATTAATCCTTTGCAATCTTTTGCTACGCTTATAGTTGTGATATTTTATAAATATACACTTGTACTTGTATTTCTGGTAATACTACCAATTCTAGTAATAATGGGGCTGATCCTACTTTGCGATTTTTCCTTTATCGCGGCCATTAAGCGCAATATTTGAGGGATTACTATAAAAAAGAAAAGTATTGCCCACACCTACTTTTAAGCAGGTCAAGGCCCAAGAAAATACCCTCAGAAATGTTGATACCTCTGAAGTTCAAAGTGTCATAAAGTA
Source organism: Stigmatopora nigra (assembly GCF_051989575.1). Lineage (NCBI taxonomy): Eukaryota > Metazoa > Chordata > Actinopteri > Syngnathiformes > Syngnathidae > Stigmatopora > Stigmatopora nigra. Next base: position 3,691,700 of record NC_135519.1, on the reverse strand, counting down.
TGCGAGTAAAGTATGCATGCGCCTGCCGATAAGCATCACTCATTATGTGCCGGGTTAGTTCTGTGCGACGCCTCGTCACGACCCCGCGGCCACATCACAGCACGCCGCTCATCTGCATTCCACCGCACGCGCACATCTGCACATGCTTGGATTTGCAGATAACGTGACGCATCTCTCCCGCCTGATTCCCTCCACTTTATACCAACATGAGTTTTAATGATATTTCATACAAATACACGCATGCAATATCCACATGATGTTATTAAATAAATTGACTGGGATAGTTCAACCAAGGCCACCCCTGAAGGCCTATCATCAGTATTTTCCCCAACATTTTTCCTTCTACAATGCCAATATGGTAATCCTCGATTATTGCTACTTCACTTATTGTGAATTCACTATATTCACATATTTTTCTTCTTTTAGTTATTTATTCTTTTTCCTAGTAGCAAAACTGGCTTCCTCTTACAAGTTTCAATGTGGATTTTCACATTTTTATGAATTAAAAAATATATACATATATTTATTTATTTAACTTCTTAAAAATGTGAAAATCTGTGCTAAAAATTGTAAGGAGAAGCCACTCTTGCTTCTGAAGTCAAAAAAAAATAAAAAAAATAAAAAAAATAAAAAAAAAAAAAAATATATATATATATATATATATATTTTTTTTTTTTATTTTTTATTTTTATTTTTTTAATAGTGGTGGCCCTACTTTGCGATTATTGCGACTATGTCCGGTCTACATTACCCCGCGCTATATGATGGACTACTGTATTCACATGATTCTATTAAAAAGACATTACTACTGCAATAACTTTCCTATGAGGCCCACAAGGTCACAAATGTGGAGCTATGACTCCATTAGGATAGTGGTTAACACTAATTAGGATGCTAATTAGTCCGCACTGGTTAACCTGTACAATTTGAAAAAGCACAGAATGTGTGAATTACAGCAAAAAATGTCAAAGGTCAAATTTGAAAATTTCTGACCAACGATTCTGTTATTTTAAATGGATCATTTTTTTTATTATGACCTCTGTCGCCATCAGTGGCAGCCAATGAGTTAAATGCAAAGTTGACTTAAGCGTGACTGTAACTTTTTCTGATATGTAAACGAGAGGCGTTTTCCTGTGTGTGCGCCCCCGGTGGGGCTGCTGCGATATCCTGTTTGGTCACAGCGACTAACACGGCCGAGAAGAAGCGACCCGGTGGACGTGTTTCATGCATCCCCTCAATTTGCAGCGTTGCGAGTGGGATTAACGCATGCACGCGCGCATACATACTGAGAGGCAGTGTGGTTTTGGCAGAGCATTGAATGAACATAATTTTTTTTTCCCCCGCAAGATAAAATGCAAAGGAGAATATTTGGTTTTTGCTTTTATAGTGATTGCTGTATGGATTGGTGGTTTGGTGCAGAAAGGACTTGAAAGTGAATTAATATTTCATGGTAAAATGGGAAAAATATTTTCTTGAAAGGTATATTCAATGAAGGAAATCAATTGTAATGTGAGAAGTCATTCATACTTTTAGGTAGAACATTTTATGTTTGTATTTTGACGGTATTGTGTAAAATGTCTTATGATATGAGTAACTGGATTTGTACGTTTTTAGTTTTAATTTCCTAACAAGATTTGCAAATGTGTTTTTTTAAAGAAAAATCCTCACGAGTCAAATTAAAGTAAATTTAAAAAGTTTTTTCTTGAGGATTATACTTTTTTTAAATTTAAAAACCTACATTTCAGGAAAAATAGGTATTTTTTGATGTGTATTTTCTATACATAGAAATTATATCTTTAAAAAAAACAAGTAAATAAACAAAAGAATCAGAACGTAATTCCTAATTATAAAAAGATATATTTTACCTCATAGTGAGGCTTCTGTCAATGGCGGCTACGGCCGCTAATTACCTCGCCCGGACCATAACACGGACGAGCCATTTTTGTCTTCCTGGGAACAAAAGCGCAGCTCCCCGCGGCTCGTTACGGCAACGAGCTAGCGAGCCGATTGATTTACAGAGCCTCTTGTCACTTTTGGCCCCGAGCGGTGACGCGGCACCTCGTTAGCGCGATGCCGGCGTGCCCAAATGTTAAATCGTCGTTAGGACACTTTTTGTTTGGGTCGCAGGCTGGGGAGACACCACCGGGGATTCTGGTCCTGATTTACCTGCGTTCACCTTTCTGCCGCTGCCTCTGTGCTACTAATTAGATCTTAAGGGCACTTTATACTTCGGAACTACTATGCGTGTCGTTCTGCAAGGAACTAAAGCCACAACCTTTCCACCACTGCAAGCAAAATCTAGGTTTTGTTACTTTTAATAGTTCTACAACTAAGGAAACTATGACTATAAATAGTCCATATCTTATTGCAATTTTATCACAGCTAAAATAAACCATTACGTACAACTAACAAAATACCAACTACGACTACCACAATTACTCACTACTGCAGCAACTACAATTAAAAATAACAACTACTACTCTTACTCTTACCGTATTTTTTCGAATATAAGTCGCACCAGCCAACCAATGCACAATGTCACCGAAAACTTTATATTTTTAAGTCGTGCTGGAGTATAAATCACATTTTTTGAGAGGGCAAATTTTAATTTGATCATAAACCAACAACAACCAAAACCTTCATCTCAACTCACTTGCTTCGACTCAAAGCTTTTATAAAGCACAAAAAAATAATTCAAATAACGTCGCCACACTCGCCAACTACATGATACCGAGCTCCAGAATGAACAACTCCCGCATCTAAAAGAAGCCCGTAAACTGTCCCGCAAACTAATGACCAGGCATCTAATGGCTGCCTATAAATATTACCAAGAATGCATCTGTACCCAAAGAGCCGCTTATCAAGTTTCTCTTCTAACAGAGTGCACTCAGCTGCCTTCCTAAGTGGCCAAGATGCACATGTGATGATAGCCACCTGTTAGTTACCCCGTCCTGATCAAATATGCATACTCACTCTCTTTCCTTCAATAAAAGTGTCCCAAATGCCCATTTACGGAAGACCCCCCCATTCCCCAATCCCTTAGCTCTCCTCCCCAAGAGTCATCAGTTAGCCTCTTGGCTACATGTCCCCAAACTTGGCTGTTTTGCTGTTTTATTAAGTATGTGTTGAAATATGAATGTGAGTCCCTTCGGTCAAGCCTGTCCTTTTCCCAAGATGAGACTTTTCTTGAATTATGAATAGACTTTGTCACCGCCCACCCATCTCTAGCCTCCACTTACCCACCGGCTCCCTCGACGCAGATTCTCTGTGGGATGAAATATACATGTTGGTGAAAAAAAAACTGTGGATGCACAATATGTTCCATTTTGGGGATATTTTATTCCCATTTGTGGTCTTTTAACCTGATTGTTTAGAGAGATGACATACTGAATGTATTCATGAATGAATGAATAAGGGGTTTATAATTGGATGGGATGTAGCTGGAGTTTGATCTTTGTCATTATCTCTTAAATGGTGACCATAATTGCATTGGGTTTTTTTTTTGGATGTGATGTAAATGGAATGACAGTTGGTTGGCGTAGATCTTGATATTTGTTATTATCTCTTAAATGGTGACCATATTTGCATTGTTTTTTGTCATAGGAACTGTACCAATGGAGAGACTGAATGATAGGTTGTCTAACAGTACAAAGATATTGATGGAAAGACTCAATGAAGATTCTGAGGGATTTTATGAAAGATAAGAAAGTTGTGCTCTTTACCAATGAGATACAAAAATAACCCTGAAATGGAGAGATTCAGTCAAAACCTGTTGGATTTCCATCAAGGAGACTTTTGAAGTATCTGTAGGACACCTTTAGGGAAGTATTTTCCATTTTGTTCCCCTACCAGAACCTGGTGTGGAACGTAGGACAACATAATGTACTGTAAAATACTCCCTTGGAAAATCAACAATTCTAGTGCACTCAAAAAATAAATTTTCCAAGCGAGAACATATAGAAAAATTGACTTGATACCAGGAAGTTTCAGGTTGTAAAACCTGGACTTTTCTCCTTAAAGTTTCCAATCACCAAAGTTCTTTCGAACCAGAAGAAAGTAAAGTGAACTTTCTCAAGTAAACATTCCACTCTCTTGATTCTCCTCACATTTTGATGACATGCTCCAGTCCAATCAGAACCAAAATAAATCCCAATCAAATATTAAATGGCCCCTTTTGCTCTAAAACGGGTCAAAGAGCATTGTTGTCCCCAAGAAGATGGCAATAGAGTGTAGACATCAGCAAAGTCCCTAAAAAAAAAAGCTCTTTGGATGCACCTGCGCTTTTGAAGTGTCAGCACTTTTTTGTTTGAGTGGCCAAGCGGCGTCCGCTTTGTCGTCGGGGCGATGCCGTGTGACGCAAAGCGAGGTGGCGACGGTGGTGGCGCTTTATATTTTATTTACGGGAAATCTGTTCCTGCCATCATGGAACAAAGCGTGGCCCTTTCACGCTGCTAAATCGGGGGATCTTTATCTTGTAGATGTACCGTGTATACAAAAAAAAAACACTTTGGTCCATTCACTTTATCTGGGAGTTTTTGCTGAAATCAGCACATTGGTTGAGATCCATTAGGGAAGAAAATGGAGATGAACTTTGTTGGTAGTCTTTCTTCCTGGCGAAAATCAGCGTGGTAGAATGCTTTGGGCCGTGATGGAGGAGAAAGGAACTCGGGTAAAAATGCTGAAATCACTATTAGGGGAGAACTTTGAATATATTTCATGTTTTTTTTAATGAACAAAATGATACAAGTGTTGTATATCTTTGGCAAAAGTTGTCTAAGGAGTGTGCTTATCTAAATGTGTTTACACACTCAAACTTGGGTTTTTTTCAAGTCTACATGGTGAAAAAGATTTTTTTTAAAGATAACAGGGCATTTGGAAATATTAGTTTTTGTTTGATTGACATGGTTATTATTTAACATTCACATGGAATGTAATTTTTGAGCTTCCAAGACGTTTGGTATAGAAAAATTGGCAACATCTGTCTTGTAGTTGACAGCCTCCAGGTGCTTTATTTTATTTTTTATATATTTATATATGTATTCCTTGCTGTATTCCTCAAAAACTTACAAACAAAACTTGCTTGAAACCACTGGATGGCACAGAAACAAAGAAAAGTAATTTCTCCACATAGACTATAACTAAATTTATGTTTATTTCTTCATCTGTTATGTTCACATCCAGACAGAGCCGCATCTGATTACTGATTCCAAAAGGAGAAAAAGGAGGATGTAAGGATAGAATGCCAGCTGTGCTCTCATAAAAAAACAAAAAAAAAACTATTTGTTCACTTTCACCATCACATTAAATTTCAGTTCCTTTCTTCCAAAAAAAGGTTTCTCAAATTCTGGTTCCATATGCATTTGTCTTGAGATTTTACGTCTAGACATCAGTTTTGAAAAGAAGTTATTTTTTTCCCAGTATTCCGTTTCCTACAATACTTCAACATCAATAGGAAAACAACAAAAAGCATTCAAAAAAGTGGTAAATTTTAGTGGTGAGAAAGTGCTTTTATTCATGGAAAAAATGTGTCTGCTATAGGCAATTCTTTCCCTGATTGACAATAGAGGTTTTGTGTGTTTTAGTATTGTATGTGTGTGTTTGTTTAAGTAATGTATGTGTATATTTGTGCATGTGTGTGTGGATGCTTGCTCTTTTTTCAATTGCCTGTGGGTGGTTGAGTGTTTGACCTATTTTGCCGCCTTGTCCTTGGCTTGATTGTTCCATCAGGTGCTTTTAGAGAGGTACACAAACTGTTTGTAAAATTGCAAAATGCACACTGCAAACCAGCACAATAATGAAATTGTTCAATAGGAATAGGATTCATATGCATTGTCATTTTGATGTTGCTTCTTTCTGGTCAATTTCATGGTAAAGTTTGAAAAAGTAATTGTATTCTGGGAAGAGAAAGGACAGTTCTTGCAAGGTGAAACTAGTTATTCCGTAAGAGACAGATATTTAAAGCATGTTTTGTGGGGAGCTGGTTTTTATCATAAATTCACAATGAAGATGAAGAAGGAAATGAAAATGGATGGCCTTCCTTTTGTGTTTGTTGTGTTTGTTTGTCGTGACCTGCCATCACTTCATCTTCATTTGAGCTCTTTTTCCCCCTGCACATCCGACACAAAAACTCATCGGCATATAATTAGCAGTCAAAGTGACAAAACGAGAATTCATCAATTGAATTGCTGTTTGTTTTCCACCTGTTTTTTTTTCTTTTAAGGTAGGGCGACAAAACACAATGTCACAACACAATATTGATACTTATATCAAATTAGCATTACCATTTTGTGGAATGATTGACGTCATCTGAAAAAAAATAGGATTTGAAATACTAAATAACACCCATAATGCTTTGCTATTTAATGGATCTCTCATGTTCCGCTGTTATTTTATGGTACTAAGACGTTTGGTTGCCAGTCTTTCTGTCCCCGGTCAACTGGTGACAGAGAGTTTACTGTTGAAGCCAGCTCTCAAAATTTTATTCATGAGAGAGAGAGTTTAATATCTCAGAGAGAGAGTTTAATATCTAAGAGAGAGAGTTTAATATCTAAGAGAGAGAGTTTAATATCCAAGTACATTTGACCTGCGACCAAAAGGGACTAAAATACCTGGGACCAAACGTCCGCCCACCAAACGTCCGCCGACCAAACGTCCGCCGACCAAACGTCCGCCGACCAAACGTCCGCCGACCAAACGTCCGCCGACCAAACGTCCGCCGACCAAACGTCCGCCGACCAAACGTCCGCCGACCAAACGTCCGCCGACCAAACGTCCGCCGACCAAACGTCCGCCGACCAAACGTCCGCCGACCAAACGTCCGCCGACCAAACGTCCGCCGACCAAACGTCCGCCGACCAAACGTCCGCCGACCAAACGTCCGCCGACCAAACGTCCGCCGACCAAACGTCCGCCGACCAAACGTCCGCCGACCAAACGTTCGCCGACCAAAAGACCGGCAAACAAACGTCCGGTCACACTTTTTTAAAGGCAGGCCAGCCAAGAAAAAGATGGCAAGATACCTGATGATGTCACTATTTTGTGAATCCCCCAACTAAAACAGCCACTTTTAACACTTTTTTCAAAACTGTCACTGAGTTGAAACCCCTTTTTTTATTTTATTTAAGCAATTTACTGCAACTATCAAAGGAACATCCCGTAGCTTACCATTGATAGCCAAACAGTGCAATGTTCCGAACCTACATGACTCATTCACATAGTCGCCATCCCAGACTAACATTGTCTCGTCGGCGGCCATCACCCCTCTCAACTGGCGATGCTTTTTCTTCTAGTTTCCCCGCAGCTCATTGTGTAGCGGCCCGTTAATGGACGCATTAGAATTCCAAAGGCCCATTTGAGCGCGCTGTGTATAATAGGAAGATGATGAGGTGAACTAGATGAGATTACAATGTCTGACACCTGCATGGAGAAAGAACTCGTAAAAGCTGCAGTCCTATTCGCACAATGCGAGTATGTGATCATTTATGACGTGTTGGGGTAAACTGTCCTGCTTCTATAGTACGTCCCCACAAAGCCTACTCAATCCACACTCACCTTTTGTCCACCTTTTGACGTTGTTCTGCATCAGTGGAATACAATGACTCATGAGATACATTAATGAAAGAATGCAGAACATCATTTACTGTACCAAAGTAGAATTAAATGATAGCGTGGCATAAGTTTTTGGCAGAGTAGTTAGGGTTATACATGGAAAAGGAGGGTAGTAAAAGAGGAAGGAAGAAGAAGCGGAGGAAGATGAAGGCCAACTCGCTGAATGTGACTCATCACTTGGCTGCCGAGTCCCGCCGACGGATACAAACGTAGATACAAAATAAGCATATTCGCTGGATTAGGGAAAAAAAAAAAACAGAAGATGACAGTGTTGTTGCTGTCATCAATGCTGAGACATGGTGTCAGTTGAATGGGGTAGAAAAGGTCAAAAGGTCAGATGCTCCTTCCGCACTGCAATAACCATCATATTCAGACTACTAATAAGGCACCAAATTTTATAAGAAAACTGCTGAAATAAAGGGATATTTACACCAAAAGATATGCAGTTAATTAGCTGAACTATCAAAAATCAGGTAATGTCATGTGTGTGGTTAGAAGTAATTGATTGGTCTTTATCAGTGTGTGATTGTTACTCCTTAAAAATAGTGTTTATTTGTCATATTGAGCCCCCAATAGGAGTGTCATTTGGTATGATTTGTGAGGTAAAAATGTTGTATGATATTGGTTTGTAGATTCACGTAATTTACAACAAAGGTATTTTACCTAGAACATAAAACAAGAAAAGTCCATTTCAACTGTTATCTCAACAAACGATCCATTTTACAAAATGGTCCTCTTCCACTCACAGCAGATTCAGTGCAGAAAAAAATACGCCACGTAAACACAACCAGAGGAAGAACAAATATTGAGACAAGTGCAAAAGTGAACATGATGTAAGTCAGGAGAGATGAGGAAGAGGCCAGCTTGGAGGGAAGGAGTGAGTGAGAGTTGCCTTCAGGTGGCCAATTTTCCCTATCCTATTGGAGGAAGTACAATTAGGACTTATTTTTATGTGTGTGTGTCTGTGTGTATATGTCTAGACTGAGACTCTATCACAAAATACAATTATTTGCCATTTCCATTTTTAATCTACTATATTAGAAGCTCTGTAAAAATTCTGTCCCTGCAGTTGGTCATTTTTGCTATCTAGTCTGCATGCCCGGCCTGCCCGAGAGAGTGTGTGTGTGTCTGTGTGTGCTGCAATGAATAATGCAGTGTGTTGATAACGAGGCAACATGAGGTTATGTCAGGGTTGAAGGAGGCAATGTCCCTACAATCACCTGCTACCCTCACAGCATGGAGGCTGCAAAGTATAGGTCTGGTGGGGGTCTGAAGGGGGTCACTTATTGGGTGAGGTGTGGGGAGTTCAGGTAACTCTTCTGTTTGTTTTTGTTTTGGTGGTTTAAGAAGCAGCTCAGAACTGCCTCGCTTTAAGAAAAACATGACAAAATGTGGATTAGTTTTTGAGATATGGGCTTTTGTATATTAGTTTTTAATGAATTTAATTGTAAATTGGTTCCATTCTGTTCATATTCCTCCACTATAGTACAAGATATAATTTAATTAATGGCTATACTTGCATTTGGAAATGATTGCATGTCTGATTGAGTTAATGTAGTCAGTGAGATTTAAAAGAATATACTTTTGCTGTTATTTAATCATAAATATATGTACGTCGGTCTTTTAAAATGTTGGTTGTTGCGGGAAGGACATTGGGAATTTATGTTGTCTCTATGGTTACTGTTATATTTTCAAGAGTACTCAAGAAAAAAGGATAGTGCTGAGTCGTACAGTCTGTGTATTTGCTTTTTTACTTTTTTTGACTTAGTATGATTAGTAATATTAGTATAAGTACTAAACATTTTAGCCATTAACATTACTTGGACATATAACAGGGTCAATTTAAGACAACTGTGGTAACTTATTCCCATTTGTAACATGGTTTCTTGCGTTTAGGAACATTATGAAAAGATCTATAACTCCATTTGTATGGTTTGGCACACAGTATAGCTAGGACACTTGATGTATGCATGTAATATTCCCGCCTAATGAAATGAGGATATAAAAGGTGTGGCGGAAAATCCAAAAATGGCATCTGCCTCGACGGTGCCTTCATCTGTTTTGTGCGCTTCTCTTCATCCGTCATTGTTTGTCTTCCTGGCGTTGGTTTGCCTGCTGCCAAATTGAGACTGAACGAGCTCCAAATGGCTTGCGAGCGCCGACGGAGACACTTCCAACACTTTGCCACTCTCTTTCATAAACCACGCAAACGCATGCAGACCACCCGGCTGTCTATCAACAACCTGCAGCTCGCTAAAAAAGAAATCAAGGCGGTATCTTGTATGTTTCTGAGGACAGACACAGACATCATTTTATAGTTTTACATAGTTGAGAATTGTTGCATTCAAAAAGTGGCAGTCTTAATGACAAAAATACATCATTTTGAACATGTCATTTAGCCAAAAAACGTGCTGTAATCCCTGTAGGGACAGGACATTGGTGCTCTTCCCGTCCTCTCAGGTCACGGCAAAAAGAGAGCAGAGTCGGTTGCCGGGCAACAGGCTCATAACCAGCAATAACTTGACTGGGAAATATTTTAGGATTGATATTGTTTTTATTTAACACTTTAGAAGAGATTAATGGCAATATAATCTCACTTTTGACTCAGTGAATACCATCCATAATGGTAGATGTTTTCCTCCATTTGAAGTGGGAGGGGTGACAGCGACCATTCTTTTCTACAATGAAACAGGACGGAGTTATGTCGCTGTCCGCGGTGCTGAAACGTGGTGCTGAAATGTGGTGCTGAAACTGCACTATCCTATTATTATTTTTTTTTAATTTTAGATGTCAGCTTTTACCCAACTAAAATTGATAATATTTCCAACACGCATTTTTTTTTAATTCTCACACAAACAAACATACAAATAACATTGCATTTGTTGTCTCCAGCCAACTGGAACCAGCAAATGGCATTTCCCATTTGACGCTACCTGTTTGAAAGCACCTCTAATCGGGCATAATCACTTGTAAAATTGACTCAAAACAATCCTACGTAAAATGGAAACAAATATCATCCGCGTTCATCAGTCTGTAAAAAAAAAAAAAGTTTAGCGGCATTTCATTTCCATTTTTAGCCGTGAGTGACACGTTTCAGAGCGCAATAGTCGTAGAGTTTTTTTGTCTTTTTTTTTGTCTTTCGGCGGCAGTCGTCACTGACGGGACGCTGAAAGGAAGTCTTATTATAAAACAGTCGTCGCGGCACAGATGGAGCGACGCAGACAGAAGGCCGCATCATTAAAATCAGAGTTATAAAAAGTTGATAATTAAAGACAGGCCTCGCAGGGGGATGACGAGGAGGAGGAAGAGGAGGAGGAGGAGGACAGGGGGATAATTGGCTTTCTCTGCCTCAACACTTCGACCCACTTTACCGGCAATATGTTCACAATGTGCTACACGCACACGTTTTTATGAGCAAGAGTGCTTCATGCATCTTTATGACAGATGATTAGGTTGTTCTTCCGCACAATTTGTGCTTAACCCTTTAATTATGCTCATTTGCCTCGAATGACGTAGCAGTGGCTAAAATGTTTGGGGAATTTATTGTTTGATGCCTTTTGGGGTTTGGTTATTTAATCCGTTAAATCTAAAATGAATGCATTAAATCGGAATCTTGTTAATTCTTACTTTATAGTTATCTGCCTTTCATTTTTTTGGATGTATTTCCACAGACTACTTACCAGTAGCAAATACTCTCAAAAAACAAAGTATTTCAGCTCTTCACAGTTATTGAATGTAATGATCCTATTTCTTTTTGCATTTACTGTAAAACCAACTGAAGGCAAAAAATCAAGGTTTTCAGAAATAATGAATTTGGCATGTTTATGAAAATTGTGAGATTATATACGTTTTATTTAACTAGACTATAGCCCTATTGATGGAGAATGGATATCTGTATATGTCCATTTTAGGTCCAAAAAAGGCATATTTAAACTAAATTGGGACCAAAATATCACCCAACATAACCTATTATCTTGAAAATAATATTATTAATAATAATAATTAACACACACAATTCATTTTGATTGGTAGCCCCTTCTAGTTCAAATCAATCTGACATATATTGTCGTCGATGAAGAACTTTTCCCCATTTGATCCTAACCTAAAAGCGTATCATTTGCATTCCATGCTAGTCCAGCTAAATCAGGTCTCTAGAACAGGAAGATGGGGAAAAGGAGGATAAAAAGGAGAAAAAAAGTGACAGCAGGAGGGCATACAAGTCACGCAGGAATTGAAATCTGATGGGGAGCTTTGTTAAGAACAGTCAAGAGTTCACCCAAGCGTTCACAGTTCAACGATTAACCTCTGCTCCTTAACGCCATGTGTGTGTGTCTCCATGCAGAGTGTGCGACTTACAAAGACTTGTGCGGGAGTGCGGAAATGGTGTAACTGTCTAAGATAGGGTGTGACAACGAAAGCCATTCAAAGTGACCTTGTTCCCTTTCAAACCCGAATAAAATGAGCCAAAACGTTGTTTTTTTTGTGAATCTTGGTGGCCTATTCTGCCTGAATTTAGCAGGAAAACAAAAGCAACTCATTTAAAAGCAACTAGCTAGGCTTGAATGCATTTCAAAGTGCTTTTTGGAGGTCTACAAATGTTTTTCTCGGGGTTGTGTGATGGCATTTCGGTTATTTTTTTTTTGCTCCCCATTGGAATTGAACGTCGACATTGTGGCAACGAGGCAGAGGGGATCAGATTTTGGGTGTTTTGCGATTGTGTGTGTGTGTGTTCTGGCGTTAAGATGGCCACCGACTGCAATGTATTTTTAGCGCCAACGGCCAGTCATCAATAACCACAGACGTTTTTAAAATCAGCTTTCACCCATCTATCAGGCTCGTGTGTTGCTCGGGGCTGGAACCCGTGCTCGCCCTCATTCGTCTTGTTGCGTTTCCAACCACTGACAGCCTGTAAGATCCCTGTTAAAATAGCACGTAGATACACAATGACTGCTTTAAGGAGCTTTACACTTAAATGCTTTTAACTCTAAAAGTAAGGATGAGTGCTATAGAAAAAGACTGAATGAATATAGTAACTGTTTTTATGTGTTCACTCAGTGTAGAAATGAAGATAAACTTTCAAAAGTAGAAGCTGAACCTCTTCTTTTTGTATTTAATGTAATATTTTGGGTGATATCAAGCCCTTCTGCCATTGCTTCCTTTTAGTATTTTTTTCATTCATATCAACTGTGTCAAATAATGAAGCAATTTTTACGTAATGCAGTGACGAAGCAGCGGCCCAACGTTAACGGAGCGTCGCGTAACCCGCGGCGATGCCTTTCAACTTCCTCCCGTGGTGAATTCTTGCACAATCAGCCCCGCAGCTATCTTCCCGCTTCTAATTGGGTCTTGGAGAGAGACCATGTGGTCCTGAAGAGTCACACTTAAAATACGTGTTCGATTTTACTTTTAGAAGTCCTTCTTATTACAAATTTGAGTGTTACTGGCATTGAATAATTTACATTGGAGGTTTATAATATCACATTTGTTATGGAAAGGGCTTTAATGTTGACTAAATATGATTTTTTTTTGCAATGATGTGGTAATAATTTGATACAGAGTTAATAAATCTAATCTACTGTCATGAGCAATACAAGACCAACAATGTTTTTTTTATTTACTTTTTTATTACGGATTCATCATGTTGAATGCAATATTATTTTTTTTTTTTAATTGCATTCATTTATTAAAAAAACATGCATTCATTATTTTTTTTAAACATATATTCATTTATTTGTTTAAAAAAACATGCATTCATTTATTTAAAAAAACATGCATTTATTTATCTTTAAAAACATGCATTAATTTTTTTAAAGCATGCCATATTTTTTCTTTTTTAAACGTGCATTCATTTTTTAATAACTATAATCATTTTGTTTATATTCACACTCATCCATTATAATCATGGACTTTAGTGTTGATTTGAAAATAATATTGGAATAAGCCATTCAGCAGTAAGGGTGAATAACCTCAATTTATTTTAAACAACATGAATCACTCAATTGCTATTAGCAGGCGAATACAAAAGGTTTTGTGCCAATGAAATTGTGACGCAGTTTGACTTTTTGCAACTCTTTCATGGTCGTCAATGAGCGTGCTGCAACCTTGTTAAAGTGCGCAAAGTAATTACTCTCTTGGAGATGAGCTCCATTCCCTACGAGGTCGGCTTTATATATTATAACTCCCGAGGCATTGGAGGAGCTTGCGAGGGAGGAGAAACATCAGAAATATCAGCGCTGAGCGTATTGCACTTAACTAAGTGTGCTCCAGTGACTCAATTAGTGTTGTTCCTGATTCTTTTCCCGTTGATACTGGCTATATCTCCCACTTTACCTGAATTGTTTGCAAAGCCTAACAAGCTTGAATTAGTTTGAGATAGAACGGAAGCATTAGATTGATTTTTTTTTATGTGTCATTCTGAACAATGAAGCTAAATGGAAAATCTGGCAATTTGCTTCAATGTTAGGCTACATCATGTGTGTTAAAGTGAAGGCCCGGGGGCCAAATGTGGCCCGTCGCATCCTTTTGTGTGGCCCGGGAAAGTAAATCATGAGTGTTGACTTTCTGTTTTAGGATCAAATTAAAATGAAGAGTATAGATGTATATTAAATTTCCTGATTTTCCCCTATTTTATCAATAATTGTAATTTTTTATCATCTTTTTCTGTTTTTAGTTAAAAAATCACTTTGTAAAATCTAAAAATATACGAAAAAAGCTAAAATAAACATCGTTTTACATCTATAAAAAACTGAATATTCAGGGCTTTTAATCCAGTCAATTTTATCCATTTATAAAATAAAACAATCTAAATATTATATCTAAAATGTTTCACTAAATGTATTATTTGGAATGGATCAAATAATGTGACAGCACAACTTTTAGCTGCAAGTAGTTTTAACATTCCCCATATTGAAATAGCACATTTTACTTAAATTAAGAATCTTCTTCTCTTGATAATAGAATGTTAAAAGAAAAAAACGCCATTGAGAGCAAGGTACTCCATCACCACGCCACCTCATAACCCTCATCACCAAGTGACACTTTGATTAATTAAAAAGCACACCGGTTCCATATGGCCGCTTGCCCACGACATCGCTAAGAAGCTTCTCGTTCGAGAGGAGAGCGGCTGAACAAACACTTGAACCAAGTAGACTAGGGAGCGTTCAAAAAATTATCCGTCACGCTTAGATAAAAGAATACCAAAGACTCTTTTGATGATGCCGCCTGTGACTTTCAAGGCACAATAAGAAATCAACATCCATGCAATCGAGTGGCAGTCAAAAGTCTTTTAGTCGCAAGTGGAGAAACAGTGGGAACTCAAACTCTAATCAAAGTCCTTTGTGGGGAAGAGTGCGTCATCAAAGTGAGGTCAGAAGAAAAAAAAATCTTTAAAAAACCATCCGACAATACAAAAAAATGAATTAAATTGCATTTTGGCGTCCACTAAAAAAGTAGCACTACCCCCATAGGGAAGATAAAGTTAGAAATGGGGTGACAGGTGGTTCAACAGGTGGCGTTGCACTTTTTTTTTTAAGGGAGACAGCTGAGGCCTTCACGGGAGACAGCAGACGGACAGACAGGTCGCGACCTTTGGAAGGTTTTTCGTTCCGACCTTGCTCATTTCTGGACAGTAATTAATTAAACTGCAGGATTCTTGACTCTGGTTCTGGCCTCCATCCTGTGGGTTTGGGGATGTTTTTTTTATGTGTTAAAGTGATTGAAGGTGTTCAAAAATGTTTGACAGAGTGGTGTCGGATTAAAGTGGGTCGTCATGCACATGAAATTTGAGGTTAAAGTCTTAATGGCAGATATTTTAGTGTTGGAATTTTTTTAGATATGTTTTGCTTTAGGCGTCTTTTATTATATTAGTGGAGCTGGAGTGGAGACATACGTATGTGCGACTGGAGAACGAAGGAAGCCATTTTTTCTGATGATAGCTAGGACAAAAAAAGAAGGGAAGTTAATATAATTCATGCAGAATTATATCCCTCTTGATCCTAGATGGATTACAGCCGAGGAAGAAAGAGTAGGGGGTGAGTAAATAGGATCAATGTGGCTTTTTTTTGTTATGTTTTTTTTTTATAATATAGTGTGAAAGCTTTTTCTACAGTTGATGGAAAAATTGCTGAAAAGAGAGGTGTGAATTGTTAGCCTGATTTGGAGATAGAAGACAAATCGATAAGTGAGCGGTGCTGGTTGAATGGATAGATCATAGTTGGATATGGCTGATGATCGACAACCAGAAAAATGGATAGACGGTAGACAGATAAGGATAAACTGTAAGGTAGACGGGTGGATGGTTGGACTGAGAGATGGACAGATTTTTCAATGAGCAGATGTTATGTGGCATACCAGAAAAGGGTTCAAAGGATGTCTTGAGCAGGAGTTTTTGGCATCGTCCTTATTTTTGTTCACTCATTTTCTAGTCCTTTATGATGTAAGCGGTAGCAAATCACCGACTACTTCACTTCTTTCGCATCCAAACTCATGCACTTTGATAAAATAAAATATGTCAAAATGGAAGGACGGAGGGATGAAGACATCTAGGTAAAGGATGAATAAAATGCGACTTGAAAAATATTAGCTGTTGCTCTTGCACTCCAGTCCTGTAGACGGCAGTAGTGTGTTTTTAGTGTCAGGTTAATTGTATTACTAATTTTATTTCATCCTTTATTTCTTACAATGGTCATGCTACCACCAAAACAAACAATTTCTCTTTACACTTCCAACAGTTCTGTTAACAAAACTGCAAATACAATTTCCCATGACAGATGAAGTGAGTTTTGATTGACACCCTTCAAATCGCAAGCCCACAGACTACACATTTCTCTGAAAAACTTTAGGGATTCACCAGCAATCGAAGGTAAAAACAAATAGACCAGAATGCTTTCTAAAAGCCTAAGGCCTATAATCAAAGAACACCTTGAACGTGTCCATCCACCTTGGTGCATGCCGTCTATTTACTATCCCGCTTGAAGGGAGCTCAGCAGTGTGAAAGACCAACACAAATGCTCGTGATTCCCTCCGGACACAAGGTTCGTGTATGTGTGTGTGTGTGTGCTTATACAGTATCTTGAATGTCCATGTTGACTCTGTAAGGTCATTTACTGTGTGTCTTTTTATAGGGTCAGTACTTGTTCTGTGTTTCCTTTTCCACCCTGTGCTAGTGCACAATATCGATCAGTGTGAGTGGGTGTGTGTCTGCGTGCATGTGTCAAAGCGATATATTGTGTATATGTATAGAGAGGAAAAGGTCAAAATGAAGCTGACGGATTGGAGCCAGGGGGAGGTCACACTTCTCATCCAGCTGGGACTTGACGCTTGGATGGCTGCATGGGGAGATAGACACATGTATGGACAGATAGATGGAAGTAGAGAATGAATGGCAGATGGAGAAAGAGACACTTGGAAAGGTTAGCAAAAGTCTCAGGGTTTGATGGGAAGACAAATGGATCAGCATGTTGAGTGGCGGAAGTGGGGGGTTGATTGATAGGCTGGTTGAAGGGTTGATGGGTAAACAGATGGATTAATAGGGGCAAGGTGAGATAGACAGTGGGACAGTGGATTGGAGATGTCAATATATACATTTTTCCCATATTTTATAATTTTTTTGATCATTTAGAATTGTGTAACAACTTTTAAAGTATGTTTTTTTTGCAAAACCGATCTCGTTTGAATCATTTCGGCTCTAATCCGGATCGTCTCGGTCACTGGTACCAGCTTTAAGCATGATTGCCCTTTCACTCTTCCGCCTTTTCACTATATAAATATAGCGCGTCAGCAAGCAATGTACTCAGACAGTCAAGCTGTCAGCGTCATCCACAGAATCTTAAATGTATTGCAAACTGATTTGGCAGCTCGTGTATTTTGGAGAAAACGTAGACTTTTATGTGTGCCCTATTTGAGTAAATATGTGCTAGGAAAGGGGAATTGCGATCTCTTCTTTTATTTTGGAGCTTTCTCTATCCACTCCTGGACTCAAAATTCCAACTGTCCATGTAAATTGGAGTTGATTCCCTGAAAAATTGAAGTTTTTATGTACTTATTGACAACAAGGCAGCTGTGAATGGATGAGATATGATGAGCAACATCACCATTTCTTTTTTTACCAACCGCCAGATGGATGGCTAGTTACTATAACAAGGATGGCAAAGCGAAGGACTCCCAAACACGAGAACCAAGCGCAGCGATAAACAGCATCTACAACATAGTGTCACCTTTAAGTCACTCAACTTACTGACACTCAGCAGAAAGCACTCACATGGCCATCTTGTACAAGACAATAACAACAAGAATGTGTCCTTCGGTCTACTTTATCTTTTAAGACAAGGGGAAAGGGATTGACCATGTGTGTGTGTGTTTTTGTATCCTCTTCCGTGTGTGTGTGCTGCCTCCCGCAGGCTTTATCCATCACCTCTACAGAGAGGAGCCTTGTCAGCATGATTTATTTGTGTTTTTGTCACTGGTGAGTAGAACTGAGATGTGCAGAAAACATATGTATGCGCGTGTGTGTTATTTTCCCAGCATATGTGTGTATTTGTGTGTGTGTGTGTGTCGCATTATAAATGGCACTAGCGTACAAATTACATTCTGGTAATGTTTGGGTGTCGTCTCTTCCGCTCCACTTAACCACCGGAAAGTAAATGTGCCGTTTTGCAAGGCGTAAGTCACATGATGGTTTTCCAAGGCGCTGTCTAATAACGTTGCATTCCAAAATGTACTGACGTCGGCTTGATTTGTGGCCTTTTGGACAGAAAGCAAACAAGAGTTTTAATTGCTCTCGAGCCAGCGACCTTTTGTTGGCAGAGCGCTCGTCATATCCTTCAGTGATGAATGACGCCGTATGTATGTGTGAATAGGGCAAGGCCTGTGTGTTTGTGTATGGTGTTACATCTATTTTTCTAAGTACCGTATTTTCATGACTATAAGGCGCATTTAAAAGTCTTAAATTTTCTCCAAAATAGACAGGGCGCCTTATAATCCAGTGTGCTTTATATATATGGGGAAAAAAATTAAATGTGTCATTCATTGGGGGTGCGTCTTATAATGCAGTGCGCCTTAAAATGTGGTGCGCCTTGTATATGTGAAAATTTGGTATATTTTTAGTGAAGAATGCTTGAAACACAAAATTATCACATTAATTTCACTTTATCATGTTAAATTAGGTGTTAAAATGTTGTGAAGTTCAGAGTTTTAACTCAATGATTTTTACAATTTAGTGCAATAAAACAATAACAAGCATTGAAATAGCTTTATAGCTCGGAGCGATCTTTCCAAATGAATGTTTTGCAACCTTTTTCCTCCGCTACTGGTTTCACGCCAGAGCATATTAAATAGTATTGCATTCAAGCGACTTCTTTCCTCCTTCCTGCATGCTAATGTTGTTTTGCAAACACCAGAGAGCGGAAAAAATGTGACACACATTCAAATGTAATGCGCTCTTTACAGTCGCTGCGGGAGCAATGGACTTGACTGCTGACTGCCAGTATACAGCAGAAAGATCAGCAAAGCAAAAGTTAAGTCAACTAACTTCACTCTCACTCTCCCCCAAACAAAACAAGAAAAATGTATATTGATAAGCTTCCGCTGTATTGTTTATACGAAGAAATCTGCCTGGTGTTATCACTAAGGCCCCAGTCTCTCTGTTGTTTGCATTCTGATGGTTAGGCATGAGAGATAAAGGCTGGATTCCCATGTTTTGGGCTCAAAGCATGAAGACAACTAGGGCCTGAATACTAAAAATGTAAAACTACAACAATAATTTGACGACAAAGTTAACACGAGAGGCATTACTTTTACGTACTGGGTTTCCTTGCCATTTTATACCAATTAGATCTAATGTAGGAGTTGTATTAACATGTGTAAATCCCAAGTATTGATCATTATGTTTTATTCATTTGAAAATACCATTCGTCATTACACAGTGCAAAAATGGCTGTCATTTTCATACATGGCTTCTTGAGACCTTTGACTTTTCCCTACCGGGATATTTTGGGTATTTTGGTAAGCTAAAAGTAATATAATTCGAAAAAGACGCCCCTAAACTGTCCCACAGTAATAATAACAACTATTATGAATCTCTGTCTGAGCTAATACATACTGTTAAATTTGAAAGGTCTTTTGCTATTTTGTCTGAGTCATTCAGTTCGTCGAAGGCGGATAACAGCACTTTTATTTCTTAATGTGTCTAAGGGAAAAGAAAACATTTCCTATTTTATCCATTAAGACTGACTCTTGAGATTTGTCTGCCTTTTCCTTTGAATAAATTGAATGAGCAGCAAAACTTAGCCTAGCACACACACATTCACTTGCACATATACAAAATACACTTTTCACCACTGTGTTATTTTCCGATGTGAGTTGAGGAGCTTCATTTCCGCCAAAAATCATCACTTTGTCGCCCTTTTGTGGCGTCTACAGGCAATTACAATATATGTTTTAGGGGTCGTCTTATACTCACAAGTAACTAGGGTTCAATGTATATATGGCGTACTCCATTTATAATTTATATGGCTTTAGGAAAATTGTGCAAGGAGCTCAAGTCACCCACGCAAAAACGCTCACATTTGCATCCAAGCGTAGAATGGGAAATTCACAAACACTTTTCACTTTTGAGATGGCATACTTGGGGGGGTAAAAGACATTCTGCCAATAGCGTCCACAGATATAGTGTACAAAGGCTATTACAAACACACGGGCACACAATATAGCAGCTGGCTCCTTGGAAAGCAGGTCGTGACATTTGCGGTAGAGTCGAGACAGAAATATAGTTGTTGTGGTGGTGGTTCTGCTGATGTGTGTGCGTGTTCCTCCATGTTACACTAAAAGCTGTTTTCACCAGAGTAGTGATGTCGTGTGGGTCACAGGTCAGAATCGTGCCACTTTACCTCGGCCGTCCTTTTGGACATAAAAAGCCCAAAATGATACTTGTTCTAATGAATCTTCTGACAGCAATATGTTGTACTTTTAAGGTTGCTAAACTTTTGACAAGTAAACTTTCAGTATATTAAAATCCTTGTATAGTAAATTTCAAAACTTACCGTTTGTAAATCCAATTAATTTGCGGTTGAATTGCAATCCAGTAATCAAAAAAAATAATATTAAAAAAAATACAGACAGATAACACACCGGTCTGCACTCTCATTTCATATGCACAAAACTGCTTTTAAAAAATGACATTTATGCTACTTTAATGCTTTTGCTGCCAATTACAATAAAAAGCAGCTTCGGAATGTTAAGTTCCAACTCCGGAATTCACGTCAGCTACCTTATTTAAATCAGCGGTTGTCATGAATGGTCTTAGACGTTCAATCTATTTTGATCTCTTGCCAGCTTCTGCGGCTCGAGATATGCTGCACGTTTATGTGAATAACACAATGAAATACGTGCTGGCTTGTCACAAAACGTTTTCTTATCGGGTTAGATGTCCGCAATGAGGTTTGTTTGTCTCAATGTGTGCGTGTAAGTGTGTGTAAGTGTGTGTGGGTGTGTGTCTTCATATTTTTTAATCA